>NC_048299.1:163422764-163452914 GCF_013100865.1 Trachemys scripta elegans
CCAGAGCCACCATCAGCACGGGGAGACCTCCTCCTCCCATCCCCCTCCCCACACCTGCTCCCTACACCCAGCCCTACCTCCCCAAGCTCCTTCCCATATAGCACTGTCAGAGGAGAGCTGTGGCCAGCACAGGGAGCCACCCTACACCCAACTCCCCCCAGCTGCCCAGTCCCTCCCTCCCCCAGCCGTACCATAGGTCCTGGCCAGGTGCCGCAGGAAGGCGTTGGACTGGTACAGGGTTAAGTCGCCATCCCGAAACTTAGGCAGCTGCCCGAACAGCTGCAAGGAGCACAAGGTGAGGAGTCACAAGCCCCAGATTGGGCCGATAGGGTGAGGCCGTGGGACGGATGGACAGACACAGCAGAGCAGCCACCCCAGTGGGGCAAAAGCAACATGGGCCAGAAAGCCATTGGGGGAGGCGACTCTGAACCAGTGCTCCAACCTCTGCTGGGATCCCCCTCCTCACCCCGCCAGGGGGTCATGCCCCCCCCCCCCCCCAAGGGTTCCCCCACACCTGCCATCTCCCCCAGTACTCCCTCCCCACTCCCATGGGGTCACGTCCACAATCTCCCCTGAGATGCCCCCCCCCACCTCCCCTGGGATTCCCCCATCCCCATAAGGTCACTTCCCCCCATCCCCCAGCAGGGGATACCCTCTCCTCTCCTCCCCCGCAGGGTCACTCCCCCCACCTCCCCCACTCCACTCAGGGACACCCCCCTGCCACTCAGTGCCAGCCACCTCCAGGGGTTTCACTCACACAGGATTTCTTGAGCTCTCCCTTCTGCCACAGGTCCATGGTCACTACATCCTCCTGCCACTCCTGCCCCTGGTCGCTGAGCAGCATCCGCACGGCCTCGCAGCGCCCTGCGCCACGGGATGGGCAGACCCTCACTGGCTGCCCCCGGGCACAGACCGACCCCTCCGGTGCCCCCAGCCCCCCAGCAGCCCTCCTGGGCATAGACAGACCCCTCCAATCCCATCCCCCCCACAGCTCCCCAGGGCACGGGCGTCTCCATCCTCCTCACCACTCAGCCCACGGTGTCATGGACGCCCCTGCCCCACGCCCCTCCACCACCCAGCCCCCACAGGGCAGAGATCAGGCAGAACAGACACCCCCAGCCAGCGCTGCTCTCTGCACCCAGGGCACCAGTAGAGCTAGAGGGGACGGGGGTTGTGGGGGAGCCCAGGGCGGGGGTAGCAGGGGCTGCGGGTCGGGAGCGAGGGGCACCGGCAGGGCTGGGAGGGGGAGCCCAGGGCTGGGGGCGAGCAGGGGCTGCGGGTCCGGATCAAGCCCCCCCCGGCTGGCTGTGCCCCCCAGCACTCACCGCGCACGGGGAAGTAGGTGATGGTGAAGGGGCCAGGCACTGCGGAGAGAACAGAGCGGAGTTAGCGGGGTGCGGGGTCTGGGGCGGGGGGGGGACACCCCAGGGCTCCTCGGACTCACTCTCGGTCTCTCTCGCTGCAGCTGCGGAGCAGATGGATCCCGCCCTGGGTTAAAAGGAGCCAGGAAAATGCTGAGTCACCTGCCCCCCAGTGCCTTAAAAGCAGACAAACAGCCCCCGCCCCCTCCCCAGCCAGGGGGGCGGAATTTGCTGCTGGGCGGGGACTGTGCAGCGCCTAATCCGTTTCCCAGGCTCTGGTCTTAAAGCGCCAGGCTGCCAACGCCCCCCCGCCGTGCATGGCGCTGCTACGGGAGCCTCGAGTCCGTGACATAGTTTACATCCCCCCCCCCAAAAAAAAAAATACACCCTGCAGACATTTCCAACTCCCCACTCTGGCTCTGGGTCTGCAAAGCTCGGCGCTGTTCTGTCCTAGCCGCTGTCCCCGCGGGTTCACGCCCTGCCACTACCGACTTCACAGCACGTGCTTTTCATTACTCGTGGCCCATCGTCCTGGACCTCCGTTCCCGTTGTGCAGCTGGAGGCCCCAGGGTGTCTTGTGACTACCGGGGAATGGCTGTTCCTACTTTGCTCCTCGCTCCAGGCAGCGATCACACTGTTTTCTAGGGCAGCACTTCCTGTTTGCCTGGCAACCTGCCTTTGTCATTCTACATTTTTGTTCTTTTTTTAATTGGATTTTACTTTTTTAATACCCAGGGTTATTCTTTGGCATCATCTGACGTCCAGGCTGAGTGATTTCCTGGCTTGGTGTCCAAACTTTTTCAGGTTTCAGAGTAGCAGCCGTGTTAGTCTGTATCCGCAAAAAGAACAGGAGTCCTTGTGGCACCTTAGAGACTAACAAATTTATTTGGACATAAGCTTTCGTGGGCTAAACCCCACTTCTTCGGATGCATGCAGTGGAAAATACAGTAGGAAGTTATATATACACAGAGAACATGAAACAATGGGTGTTGCCGTACCAACTATAATGAGATTAATCAATTAAGGTGGGCTATTGTCACTACAAAAGTTTTTTTTTCTTCCTACTGATAATATGATATGATTATGGCATAATTATGACGCATTTTGTACAAGATAAGTCATGTGAGGTGTCATTGGAGAAGTGATGATTTGCCAAATATGATTATCCTATTTGTGTGCATGTATCAGTTTTGTATCTGAAGTTATGATAGTGACTATGCGTCTGTATTTCAGATGTAGTTACACCTGGGTAGCGGCCACTAGACAAGAAGCTTTCAGTCTAGATAGCTGGATGAGAAGGGCCCATTCCTGGTAATGGGCCATTAGGGAAAACCATCGGTCTTAGGAGATGTTTGTCCACCACCTGAGCCTTTCTGAGGACACTCCAGACAACTGGTGAGTAATGCCTGTTATGACTCAGCAGGTATGCAAGCGCATGTGACCAGGTCACATGATTCCAGACTCCATCTTGGGATGTCCGTGTTTTTCTACAAACTGAGTTTGGGACAAAGGGTTCCCGCCATCTGCTAACGCTCTATTAGGCAGGAAGTGGCATCATCTGTGGTTATTCACTCCCCACCTAAGAAAACTCCTGGAAATATATAAGGAACAAAGATTGAACTGGGGGAAGTGCTGGATCCAGGCTAAAGGGGTTTCTAGCCTGTGCAAGAAAGGGCGGCTTGCTCCTTAAGAATCTGCAGCCCACTTGTACCATCAGTTAGTGTGAGAATCGGCTGTTCATATCCAATCTATTTCATATACCAAGCTTAGTTTGTGTTTTTTGTTAATTGCTAGGGAATCTGCTTTGATCTGTTTGCTAGCCCTTATAATCACGTAAAATCTATTGTTTGTAGTTAATAAACTTGTTTTTGCTTTGTCTAAAGCAGTGAATTGGAATGAAGTATATGAGAATCCTAGCTCAAGGGGCAAAGGCTGTTGCATATTCCTCTCCACATTGAGGAAGGGGGTGAACTTTATGATCTTACATTGTACAGTTCCCTGTGCAGCAAGTGATGGTATTATTTGGGGTTTTTACTCCCATGGGGGTGCGTGCCTGGGGAGCTGGGAGTTGCCTTAGCTGTAGCCTTTCTGTTGTTGGTTGATTGCAGGGGCTGGATAGAGAGTCTGCATGTACTGCATCTGGGTGTGTCCCTACCTGTGTGAATGCTAGTGAAAGTTCAGGCTGGAGGGCTTTGCAGCTTGTCACCATAGCATAGTGAGAGAGGGAGCCCAGGCTGGTGGGTCAGAGAGCTCAGTGATACTTCAGTTCCAGGTGCACCCCTGCGGGAACCCGTCACAGTGGCATGGTCAAGCAGGGTGATATGCACGACTTGTTGGTCTGAGTGAGATTTGCACTTCATACACGGGTGGTGATTTTAAGTGGGAGTTTAAGTGTAGTGGCTTGAGATTAGTCAAAGTGGTTACCGGTGGTTATTTTCTGTTTGCTCATTTCAGGCAAGGGAGGTAGGGACAGAAAAGCAGCAAGATGAGTGAAAATAGTGAAACCATTGTGAATTTGGAGCTGTGCAGAGTGCAGGCAGAAGAAAAAGAGGGAGAACCCCAAAGACTGTTGTTGATAAAAGAATTACAGAAAAAAAGTAATTGAAGCCCAGAAGCAAGTCATGAAAGCACAGAATGCAAGGCAGGAAGCCGCACACCAGAGTGTTTTGGAACTGAAACAGATAGAGGAAGACAAAGAAATTAAGATCCAGAAATTAGCCGTGGAGGGGGGAGAGAGAGAGAGAGAGAGAGCAGCAACTAAACTTGCGAAAGAAGCAGAACCACATAAAAGATTTATTGAAAAAAAGGATTGTACATTTTTAAAAAAAGTGTAATCATTTGCGTATTAAGCTGAAACCCCAGAGGAAAAGGATAAAGTCTCAGGTACTGCTGCACTAAGGGAGAGTGTCTCTTTAATTCCTCTGCAGCAGTGAGGAACTGTATGCTTCCGGGGTGAGTGTGGTTGAGACCAGCTCTCGCACGGTATCTGAAGGCAGCATTTCCCCCAGAAAGGAGGTCGGGGTGGTGTTGCCTGCCAGTGAGAAAACTGTCCAGGGGTTGCTGGCTGCAGATAAGCAAGGGACAGACCTCACATGCATAGGGAGATGTCTCCTAGAGGGAAGCCCAGCGGAGGGTGGTGGAATTGTAGAGACCACTTTGGTGGGTGAGGGTTCCATTGACTCTGTAGCTGGAGGCAAACCCAACTCCGAGAGGAGGAGGAGGGTGTAGTGCCTGCCTGTGAAAGAACTGTTCAGGCTGTTAGATGCGAGCTCATCACAGCTGGATAGGGGATAGATCCCACTCTAGAGAGCACAGAGGTGCTTGTTTGGGGGCGGGGGGGGGGGTCAGAGGAGGAAACTGAAAAGAAATTAGTGGGAGTACAGGGATGTGTCCTCACTGATCACATGGGGGGAGGGTTTTGCCCAGGAGAGAAATGCCAGGTCAGTTTCTGTGCAGCCAGGCACCCAATCTGTGACTCAGGTTTTAAGAGGGAACTGTGTAACTGATCTCCCAGAGTGGAGCAGTCACACAACAGACCTCTTGGGGATAATGAGAGGGGTGACAGAGGATACCCCAATCCAGGTCCCACTTTTGCAAAATGGTGTTCCTGATGTACTTGTGGATACTAACTCTGTCTCTTTAAGACAGGATGAGACTCCTACTAAAGACTTGAGTGTCAGTGAAAATGCTAATGACCCACCTGAGCAAGGGGAGGAGGAAACCATTTCCTGGGTGGGTAA
The DNA here is from genome assembly GCF_013100865.1 of Trachemys scripta elegans. NCBI lineage: Eukaryota > Metazoa > Chordata > Testudines > Emydidae > Trachemys > Trachemys scripta. Next base: position 163,427,866 of record NC_048299.1, read on the forward strand.
GATACAGCAAGCAGCAAAGGAAAAGCTGCTGGAGGATCACAGCCCGCTAGGAAAAGAGGGTGGGGAAAGTCCTGGTGCTGGGAGGGTAAATCACAAGGAAATCCTAGGAGCGGGGGTGCGGATTTTTTTGCATGGGCATAACCCTGGCGATCAAATGCAGCTCCACAGAGGGGAGACACAATGCAAGGTCCCCTCACGCCCTTGCCTCACCAAAACCCCAAAGACATATATAACTGAGAACCCTTTGTGACATTCTATGCCTTGGGGGTGTGTCCTGGAACCCCCATAGTCCTCATTTTTATATAATGGTGATCTTACATATAAAACATGCCTTGTAAGGTACCAGGGGAAAGGTTATGACTTGCTGAAAGTCATTTCTCTCTCCATATATGTGTATCGACAAGTTTCAGAGTAACAGCTGTGTTAGTCTGTATCTGCAAAAAGAAGAACAGGAGTACTTGTGGCACCTTAGAGACTAACAAATTTATTAGAGCATAAGCTTTCGTGGACTACAGCCCACTTCTTCGGATGCATATAGAATGGAACATATAATGAGGAGATATATATACACACATACAGAGAGCATAAACAGGTGGGAGTTGTCTTACCAACTCTGAGAGGCCAATTAATTAAAAACAGACTCCAAAGAGAGACTGCAGAGCTAGAATTGATATGCAAACTAGACACAATCAACTCCGGTTTGAATAAGGACTGGGAATGGCTGAGCCATTACAAACGTTGACTCTATCTCCCCTTGTAAGTACTCTCACACTTCTTATCACACTGTCTGTACTCGGCTAGCTTGATTATCACTTCAAAAGTTTTTTTTTCTCTTAATTAATTGGCCTCTCAGAGTTGGTAAGACAACTCCCACCTGTTTATGCTCTCTGTATGTGTGTATATATATCTCCTCATTATATGTTCCATTCTATATGCATCCGAAGAAGTGGGCTGTAGTCCACGAAAGCTTATGCTCTAATAAATTTGTTAGTCTCTAAGGTGCCACAAGTACTCCTGTTCTTCTTTTTATATGTGTATCGTTAATGCAGATGAAGTGATGAGAATTGTGTTGGATGGTGGTCACTAAAACATGCTGTAAATTGGGGAATCAGGCAGATATCAGCTCCTGAGAGGCAACAGGAAGAAAAGTAACCAACCCCCCGGGCGGGGTGTCAAACAGCCATCAGCAACCATTGTACCATAGCAACAACCATAGCAAGGGGGCTACAATGCAATGACTCACCTGCATGAGGCCCCACTAGGAGAATTGCTCAACATTGCCTGGGGACTCAGCAATGCTCTCCCCCTCTCCCCAGATGTGCCTGGACTTGTGCTTCCCAAGCACTTAGGACTCAGAGTATAAAATCGAACACGGGGGGCCCATGCTTGGCCTTTCTCCCACCCTACTGATACTGCAAGCAACAAGGACACTCTGAAGACTCCAGCTGAGGGGCTTGGCCCAGATTTCAAGGGTGAAATCTGTGTACTATGAACTGCAATATGCAGTGGGGTGAGAAAACCTGCTGAATCTAGTTGTTGCCCAGCCTAATAGGATTGAGAGTTCAGACTGCCTGGTTATATTTTATTTCTTTTGGTAACTCTCTGACTTTTTGCCTATCACTTAACATCTCTTTTGCAGTCAATACACTTGTTTTACTGTTTATCTTTACCAGTGAGTTTGTAGGAAGTGTGTAGGCAAATCTGCTCCGGTTTTGCAAAGGCTGGTGTATAGCCACTTTCCATTGATGAAGTGGTGAACCACTTCATAAATGTGCACTGCCTACCTTGAGCAGTGCAAGAAGGTATATTCCTGAGATACAATGCTGGGAGCTGGGGGGATTTGGCTAGTGCCTTTCTCTGTGTGATTCATGAGTGGCTCTGGGAGCATTCATGCAATCAGGGCCGGCTTTAGGCCAATTCCACCAATTCCCCCAAATCGGGCCCTGCGCTTAAGAGGGCCCCGCGCCCAGTGGCAGGGTCGCCCAGAATGGGGGGCAAGTGGCAGAGAATCCCTTCCCTGGCTAGAGGCACCTTTTTAATTTTTACTCACCCGGCGGCGCTCCGGGTCTTTGGCAATGGGTCCTTCACTCGCTCCGGGTCTTTGGCGGCACTTTGGTGGCGGGTCCTTCAGTGCCGCCGAAGACCCGGAGCGAGTGAAGGACCCGCCGCCAAAGACTAGGAGCGCGGGCCGGTGAGTACAAGCCCCACATGTTTTTTTTAACGTGTTTTTTTTTTTTTTTTTTTTTAAGTCATCCCTGTCGGGGCCCCGTCGAAACTGTTCGAATAGGGCCCCGCACTTCCTAAAGCCGGCCCTGCATGCAATCTAGCGGGGTGTGGGGCTCCACTTTCTATTGGGCTGAGTGATCACAGCACCTGGAGGGGTTTTCTGCTGGTCACTAGCAAAGCATAGTGAGAGACCGCCTAGGCTGGAGAGAGTTAAGGGGGAACAGCGGTCTCACAGTCCCAGGCTGCACCCCGGGGATCGCATCACACCCTACTGAAGGGGACACTGGAAAAAAACACTAACTGGGAAGAAAGACCAGTATCTGAACACCTGCTGTGGTTCAGGGAGCAGTTGGAAAAAAACAGTGAGAATTAAACAAACCAGACTGTTTAAACAGAAGGCGTGGTACTTGGAAACACCTCCCTGTCATGAATTTGCTGGTACTGTTAAGTTTCATAATACACAGTTCGTTGGTTATATTGAATCCTTTGAAAAGGTGTAACATGCATGATTGTGGAGAAGAACTTTTGAACATGCCAGGAGTGGAATCGGGGAAGTCCTATAAGGATACTGCTTCTCAACTAATACCTGTAAACAGGATTAGAGCTTGGCACAGCAGAAAAAGCATAACAAACCCAGTCTGCTGTGTGGAAGGGGAAACTGAGGCACACTATCTCATGGCATGGGTGGCTAAATGCCAAGACACCTACACTCTAAAATATATTGATATCTGCACTGTGTTAACAATGCTACACACAAGAATGTTTTCAGGCAACCTGGGGAAAAAAACACAAAAGAAACTGGGTGACAGTAGAATGTTTGGTAACACTTGGGAGTTGTAGAGCCAAAACCTAAAGAGGGCATTAGGCATACTGCCTCCGCATTAGTCAGTGACTAACCCTCTGGCAGTGATCTAAGGGGCGAGGTGTTGCACCGTGCCCCGTATTCTTCACAGTGATATTATGATATGATTGTGGCATAATTATGGTGCATTTTGTACAAGAAAAGTCATGTGAGGTGTCATTGGAGAAGTGATGATTTGCCAAATATGATTATCCTATTTGTGTGCATGTATCAACTTTGTATCTGAAGTTATGAATAGTGACTATGCATCTGTATTTCAGATGTAGTTACACCTGGGTAGCGGCCACTAGACAAGAAGCTTTCAGTCTAGATAGCTGGATGAGAAGGGCCCATTCCTGGTAATGGGCCACTAGGGAAAACCATCGGTCTTAGGAGATGTTTATCCACCACCTGAGCCTTTCTGAGGACACTCCAGACAACTGGTGAGTAATGCCTGCTATGACTCAGCAAGGCATGCAAGGGCATGTGACCAGGTCACATGATTCCACTTTCGGATGTCAGTATTTTTCCACAAACGAAGTTTGGGACAAAGGGTTCCCACCATAGGCTAAAGCTATATAAGAAAGGGAGTGACATGATCATCTGTGGTTCTGCCCTCCCCACCTAAGAAGACTCCTGGAAACACCTGAGGAACAAAGACTGAACGGGGGAAGGGATTTTTAGCCTGTGCATGAAAGACCTGGGGCTTCCAAGCTGTAAAGAAAGGGCAGCTTGCACCTTAAGAATCTGCAGCCCGCTTGTACCATTAGTTAGTGTGAGAATCGGCTATTCATATCCAATCTATTTCGTGTACTAAGCTTAGTTTCCATTTTTTGTTTATTTGCTAGGTAATCTGCTTTGATCTGTTTACTATCCCTTATAATCACTTAAAATCAATCATTTGTAGTTAATAAACTTGTTCTTTGCTTTATCTAAACTAGTGAGTTGGAGTGAAGTGTATGAGAATCTTAGCTCAAGGGGCAAAGGCTGTGACATATTCCTCTCCACATTGAGGGAGGGGGTGAACTTTATGAGCTTACACTGTACAGTTCCCTGTGCAGCACGTGATGGTATTATTTTGGGGTTTTACTCCCATGGGGGTGCGTGCCTGGGGAGCTGGGAGTTGTCTTAGCTGTAGCCTTTCTGTTGTTGGTTGATTGCAGGGGCTGGATAGAGAGTCTGCCTGTCCTGCATCTGGGTGTGTCCCTACCTGTGTGAATGCTAGTGAAAGTGCAGGCTGGAGGGCTTTGCAGCTTGTTACAGCAGCATAGTGAGAGAGGGAGCCCAGGCTGGTGGGTCAGAGGGCTCAGTGGTACCCCAGTTCCAGATGGCACCCTGGGGGGACCCGTCACACTTACCTTACCTAGTTTGTCTTTTGGTGAAACTAACATGCCTTGTCTCCACAATGTTTTTACAGTGGGGTAGCTAATACATGTTATTCATAGCTTGATTGCTCGGATAATGATTGTGTGGCTAACGCTGCCCCGTTGCCATCAGGATATGATGGAATACAGCCTTGTGTTCACACCCCACACACTATTGTGAATAATGTTTGTACAAAGTATGCCTGGTGAGGTATCATTTGAAAACTCATAATTTGCTGGTCAGTATTGTCCTGATAAAATAGATGTGACAACATTGTAAGGGAAGATTTTCCTGTATAGTGATTTTGAGAGATGTTCCAACCCCCCCAGCCCTACCCAAACAAAAGTCAGCAAACAGGTCTGTCCTAAACAAAGGAATGTATGCTTGCCTTTATTTGCATTTAAGCCATAAACAGAGTCATGAAGCAGGAAGGGAAACAAAGGAAACTCAAACAGATGAAAAAAAACTCTTTGACTCCAGGTTCTTGGCTGGAAATGTTTTTCAAGAGTGGGACTGGAACTATAACAAGCGGGGAAAACACCCCAAGCCACCCTCCCTCTCTGCCCACTTCATTCGCTGCACCTAAGAAGACAATTGAAATAGCCATTGGACACTAGGGTAGGGGTCCTGACCTGAAAGTTTTGTCAGTAGTCTGCTGCAGCATGTGGTGAGAAAGTTTGCTTTGCAACTGAGGTAGTTTCTTAAGCAGATACTAGTAAGTTTCTCTCTATTTTTCTTGTAACCATTTCTGACGTTTATGTCTCATTACCTTAGGCGCCGAGTTTCTAATCTGCTGGGGGGGGGGAGGGGTGTTCCCCCCCCTGGCCCTGCCCAGGCCTTGCCCCCCCTCCCCTCTTTCCCCCAATGCCCCGCCCCACCTCTTCCCTGCCCCTTTCTTCCCCCTTCCACTCCCCCCCCCTCAGTGTCTCCTGACGCCATGAAACAGCTGATCCGTGGGAGGTGCTGATTGGTGGGGGCCCCCAGCAGGCAGGATGCACTGGGGGGAGGGAGAGGTGTTGATGGGGGGGGGCTGCCGGTGGGTGCTCAGCACCCACCATTTTTTCCCGGTGGGTGCTCCAGCCCGGGAGCACCCATGGAGTCAGCGCCTATGCTCATTACTTGTACTCACTTAAAATCTCTCCCTCTCTGTAGTTATTAAACTTGTTTTACTGTTTTATCTAATCCAGTGTGTTTAAATTGAAGTCTCTGGGTAACTATTTAAGGTAATAAGCTGGCATATTGTTCCCTTCAAGGAATAATGGACGTAATGTATTTGTCCTGTCCAGGAGAGGGCTGGGCAGTACAGGACATACATTTCTAGGGGGAAATCCAGGACTGGGAGTGTGTTGGGGTCACCTTGCGATATAACCAAGGCTGGGGAGAGCCAGGGTGGAGCTGGCAGGCTGCAGTTACACACAGACACTCAGGATGTGGCTTGCATGATGGGAGTCTGTTTGTGAGCAGCCCAGATGGGAACTACTTCAGCAAGGCATTGTAAGGCACCCAAGGTTGCAGGGCAAGGGTGACACTGGCCCCCACTGGCCTGAACTGTACCCTGGTATGTCACAGGGAGGTATTTGCATCTGAATGCCCCCTATTTGTGTGGATACTATGGAAAACCAGTTAAAACATTTTTAACCGAAGGCATTAACAGAGGCTTTCGTCCCCTGAATTTCCCTTATTCAGAGCCTGTCTCGACGATGTGACCCTACGGGAGTGAAGTTGACACACGTACGTTACAAGGCCTTAAACTCCTGTGCGGACGCTCTCTTTCGGAAGCGGCCTCGGTTTCGACAACAGGAGTCAACTCCTGCAATCTTCTGTGGTGGCCCTTTCTCCCAAACACTGTTCATCATCAGGCTTTTGAGCCGTCTTGAAGCTTTTGACAGATTTGTATAGTCCAGGTGTGTTCCCTGTTTGACTCTTTAAGTTCAAGGAGAAGGCAGGCAGCCCTGGTGCCTCATCTTAACTTTCCTGAGTGTTGCACTGTGCGGAAAAGTCTGTGCAATATTTCACAGGCATCAATTTTGGGCTGACAAAATTTCAATAAATGGTTTAAGGTTAAAATTGTAGGTGATCTTGCTCCTTCTTTCTGTCCTGTGCTGGTCAGGCCATCTTCCGTGAAGGCCCGACAGTGGTAGGTCCTGCTGCACATACTCAGGGTGTTGGCCTGGCTGTATAGTGATTCCCTCTATAAGCAATGCATACAAAGGGCTGACCCTCTTAGCCCATTAGAAGTAACAGTTGTTCCGTGGTTTTGGTGCTTTAACTGTAAAGATTCCTCTTTGATCGCAGCCTCTACCTGCTCGCTAATGACACATAATATAAACATTTTCTTTTACTGACAATGTGATCACAGGAAAATATAACTTGTGTTTACACCTTCCTTATGTTATGATGGTGACGTTAATGAATCCACGCAGGGCTTAATTGGTAATGAAAGAGGTGCCGGGGCTCAAGCAATTTTTGTACTTTCATAACTGAGGCAGTGAGCCCAGAGGGGCCGGGGCTCTGAACTGCCAGGCCCAGAGGGGCCGGGGCTCAGCCCTGGCACAAATGAAACACTGAGTCCACGACTGCGACAGTCACAAGGTGCCAGGATGCAATCGGATAAGCTGCCATGAACATCTTTGCACCTCACTTAAACCATCATGATGTTGTGTCCCAGCACATAGGCGGAGCACAGGGCTGATCCCCTGAGCCAGAAGCAGCCAGAGACAGAGGGCAGAATTTACTAGACGTGCTCAGTATTTGTTTCTGAACCCATATAGGATGTTTTCCACCTAATCTCCCTCAGTGCCTATGTTTTCAGGGTAAGAGTTCCTTAGGTGCCAAAGTGTCTGCCTCTGAGCATGCACACCACTGCCTTATCCTAGGCATCCAGATGCAGATATCCTATGCACTTCTACAGACTAGGGACCGAGTGGCGAGGCAGCAGTTCTGCAGAAAAGGACCTAGGGGTTACAGTAGACGAGAAGCTGGATACGAGTCAACAGTATGCCCTTGTTGTCAAGAAGGCTAATGGCATTTTGGACTGTATAAGTAGGGTCATTGCCAGCAGATTGAGGGATGTGATCATTTCCCTCTATTCGACATTGGTAAGGCCTCATCTGGAGCACTGTGTCCAGTTTTGGGCCCCACACTACAAGAAGGATGTGGAAAAATTGGAAAGAGTCCAGTGGAGGGCAACAAAAATGATTAGGGGGCTGGGGCACATGACTTATGAGGAGAGGCTGAGGGAAAGGGGATTGTTTAGTCTGCAGAAGAGAAGAATGAGGGGGGATTTGATAGCTGCTTTCAACTACCCGAAAGGGCGTTCCAAAGAGGATGGATCTAGACTGTTCTCAGTGGTGGCAGATGACAGAACAAGGAGCAATGGTCTCAAGTTGCAGTGGGGGAGGTTTAGGTTGGATATTAGGAAAAACTTTTCCACTAGGAGGGTGGTGAAGCACTGGAATGGGTTCCCTAGGGAGGTGGTGGAATCTCCTTCCTTAGAGGTTTTTAAGGTCAGACTTGACAAAGCCCTGGCTGGGATGATTGAGTTGGGGATTGGTCCTGCTTTGAGCAGGGGGTGGGACTAGATGACCTCCTGGGGTCTCTTCCAACCCTGAGATTCTATGATTCTATAATCTAGCCCCAGAGTGATTCATGAACCAGGGAAGATTTGGGGGGGGGGCGCAATGCTTATCTAGTGTGTGGGGCCCAATTCGGTAGGTGTACTCAGAGGCTGCCTACTGGATCGGGTCCCATTCAAAGTCTGGCTGGAGGAGGAGTTTAGATTCCACCCACCTTATAACTTCTAGTCCAGTGGTTAGAGTCCTTGCCTGGTATGTGACACCCCCCCCACTGTTCAAATCCTGTCTCCCACAGCCCAGGTGAGTGCTCTGACCACTGGGCTAGAAGCTGCAAAGCAGGTACCACCCCCTTCTGTGCCTGTCTGGTGGGGAATTAGGCACCTGCTAGCTCTGTCTCACAAGAAACAGCTGAGAGGCACCTAAGCCCCCTGACTCCTGGAGACGGGTTCCTGTTTGCCAGGCAGAACTAGGCTCCTACCTGCAGCGGGGACTTAGGTACTGAACTTGGGGGGGGGGGGAGTGTCTTTCTGTTCAGCGTCTGCTGTTGGCTGGTTTAGGCAGCTCCCCACCCAGCATGCTGGCTTGTGAGGTTCCTGCTCTGAGGCGCCTCTCTCCTGCCAGTCATTGCCGAGGGAGCTCGGGCACCTCGCTCAGGATCTGTGATTCGCAGGGTGGCCCTGTGACTATTTTGGTGCCTAAAAGCTAGTGAGGCTGAGCGTTCAGTGCCTAAGTCCCTTAGGCCTCCTCCTCACTGCTACAAAAGGCGATCTTTGTTTTGTTTAACGCGGGGGAGCTAATCTGAGCCAAAACCACAGTGAGGACAAGGCACTTGGGTTTTTGCAGTGAGGAAAAGGCCTGAGAAAATGTCTTTGGAATAGATGGTGGGGGTGGGGGGCACGCACCCATATGGGTGTGTGCCAGAGGAGAGAAGTGCAAATTTTGTTTTGAAAACTGGATCAATGTGTGTAACTGTGTCAAAGGGGGAGGGCAGGGTGGGTGTAAAAAGCAACGGTGGATTTTCCTGCCCAACCGCTTGTGTTTAAAAGTTATTCATGAGTATTTCAAATACTGTTTACAACACTTCCCGCTAGTTACAGTGTTTGGCGTACATTAGAAACTGTACAGCCGGCGGTAAACAAAACACTAATCTACAATGGAGAGGGACAAAAAGGGGACAAAGCCCTTCCGTCAGGGTTTTACATAGAGCAGCCGTGCACACTGCTTCTCCAGCTTACAGAAATACTGGTCTTTATTTGTGTCCACATTTAAACGGGAGATTTCATCACGGTAGCAAAGGGGGCGGCAGTGGCCCCAACCATCACAACAGGCCACCCCCGGCCCAGGAGATGGGGAACGGGGAGAGGTAGTGGATGGTGAGGGCCTCTAAAAGAGCTGTAGCCCACGAAAGCTTATGCTCAAATAAATTTGTTAGTCTCTACCGAGTACTCCTGTTCTTCTTTTCTAAAAGAGCTGCTAGCCATCAGTCATAGCTACCGGTAGCACATTGTGCCGGTAGCAGTTTCTAACATTACAGCGCCAGCCAGGACCTTGCCCCGTGGACTGTCTTATCCTTGGGTCTGTGACCCACATCTTCCCCATCCCGCGACATGGATTGCGCTGCACCCCTGGCCCTTCTGCCTCCACTGGCATAGGCTGGGCTCAGTGCCCCCTCAACCGGGTCAGACTGAGCTCGGGTCTCCCACCCACCCTTGCCCCACTCTGGGTCACGCCGGGCTCTGTGGCCACCCCTCCCCCCATCAATTGATGCTGGACTCACTGCCTTGCCCCCCCGGCTCCTCTCCGCATCAGGTGATGCTCCGCTCGCTGTCTTGTTTCCCCGGCCCCATCACTCCCCCTTCTCTGGGTCACGTTTGGCTCTGTGCTCCTGGCCACTCCCCCTTCTCTGAGGGCGGGAAGGGGCAAGGTACATTTGATTTATTTCCTGGACCGGTTTAGTCCCTGGATGCCATTTCTGCCGTTATCTTGCATAATTTCATACTTCACCCATGCACAGAACCAGCCCTCTGCCAACGCCCATCTGTCACAAAGAGGGATGGTTCTGTAATATTCTTATGATGCCGATGTGTGCCTCAGTTTCCTCCCATGCCTTGCATGGCTACCCAGTGTGTGTGTGTGTAGGGGGTGTGTTTCGATCTGCTCTCAGGCGGACAGGTGTCACCTCCCTGTCTGGGCCATTACAGAACAGCTGACCCTGACCCAAATTCATGGAGGGGCCAGCCAGCCAAAGAGGCCCCAAGGCCTGAGAAATCCACATCAAGGCCAGCTGGGAGGTGGGAACCGAGCTGGGGAACACAGGGGAAAAGGTGTCAGGGGCTGAGGAGAAGGGCAGGACCCCTCTGGGGGTGGGGGCACAAAGGGGGCGGGGACTCCTGTGGTTTCACCTCAGCTTCTCTGGAGGAAGAGAACTGATCCCCCAGCCCCGTGGGGCAGCCTTTTGTTCCCACATACTGAGTTCAGGGACTCCCCTCCCCCATCCGTGTGTGTGTGTGTGTGTGTGAGAGAGAGAGAGGAGAGAGAGAGAGAGATGTCTTCATAGCCCCTCAGGCCGTGTGCGGGGGTCCCCCTCCTTCCTGGCTGTAATTACCTTGGTCATTCCCCCAGGCTGCCTTCCTGGTATTAGTTTCCACACCCTGGGAGGTGACCTGATTTCTTGCAGATACTGCGGGGAGGGATGCCCCTCCCTGGCAGCCACCCCACATGCATTGCAGCTAATGCAGGCAGGGCAACTGGGGGTGGGGGTCTGAATCACCCCTTCTGCTCCCAAAGCAAACAGATGGCATGTCTGACACAAACCCTACACCCCACACACAGCCCCGCAGGGCTGGAGGGAGCTCTATGCGGCATGCAGAGTAACTGCTTTTCCCCAGGAGCCTTCCCCCACACTTCACAGCCAGGGCGCATCTGATGGGGTAGGGGGAGGGCTGGGGGGGCAGGTAGGGGTTGGGGGGCAGGGTGGGGGTTGAGTGAGATGGAATGGGTTGGGAGGCCTGTGGGGGGCCTGGGCGGGGGTTGTGTAAAGGCTGGGGGGATGGAAGGGGTTGGGTGTGGCCCGTAAGGGGGCAGGTGAGGATTGGGTCAGCTGGAGGTAGTTGGGGGGGCTGGGTGAGAGCATGGTGGCTGGCAGGGGGTTGGAGGAGGGCCGGGGGAGGGTATGCAGGCCACGGGAAAGGGAGTGGGGGGGCTCTGTGGGGATGGTGGTATGAGTGGGGTTGTGTGGGGGCGCTGGTCCAAGGACTAGGGGGGCTGCAGGGCTGTACTGGGGGGAGGGAAGATCTGGTGGGAGCTCAAGGGATCTGTGTTGGGGGAGGCACTGGCAGGAGCTGAGGGAGGGAGCAGGCTGTGGAGACCTGTGGGGGGAGAGTTTGTGTAGGGGGGCTATAGGGGGATTTGGGAACAGAGGTGTGGGGGGTGCAAGCTGGGGGCAGAGCTAAACTGGCTGGGAGAGCTGTGGGGGAGTATGGGAGCAGGCCGTGGGCTGGGAGCGGCTGCGGGGGGCTGTTGGTAGAGAGCGGCTGTGGGGGCAACAGCTGTGGGCAGGGAGTGGCTGTGCAGGGAGTGGGGTGTGGGCAGGGAGTGGTTGTGGGGGGAGTGGGGTGTGGGCAGGGAGCAGCTGGGGGGCTGTAGGAAGGGAGCGGCTGTGGGGGGAGCAGGATGTAGGCAGGGAGCTGCTGTGGGGGCAGTGGGGTGTGGGCAGGGAGCGGCTGTGGGGGCAGTGGGGTGTGGGCAGGGAGCGGCTGTGGGGGCAGTGGGTGTGGGCAGGGAGCAGCTGGGGGGCTGTAGGCAGGGAGCGGCTGTGTGGGCAGTGGGGTGTGGGCAGGGAGCAGCTGGGGGGGCTGTAGGCAGGGAGCGGCTGCGGGGGGAGCAGGATGTAGGCAGGGAGCAGCTGGGGGGGCAGTGGGGTGTGGGTAGGGAGCAGCTGGGGGGGCACTGGGGTGTGGGCAGGGAGCGGCTGTGGGGGCAGTGGGGTTGGGCAGGGAGCAGCTGGGGGGCTGTAGGCAGGGAGCGGCTGTGGGGGGAGCAGGATGTAGGCAGGGAGCAGCTGTGAGGGGAGTGGGGTGTGGGCAGGCGGGAGCGGCTGGGGGGCAGGCGGGGGGAGCTGGTCCGGTGCCCACTGTCTCGGATTTCACGGTGCTGGGCAGGTGGCATCCAGTTACGGATGCACGAGGAAGCTGGCTGGGACTGCACGGGTCTCACAACCCGACCCGCAGCCCGGGACCCCCCCCTCCCTGCAGCCAGCCTCACAGCCACTACCACCTCAACCATCTCTCAACAGACAGCCTCCCACCTCCTCAACCCCCACAGACAGCCTCCCACCCTACCCCCTCCGCTGCCCTCCGCCCAACCAGCACTCCTGCCCCGTGCCCCACAGCACCCCCTGCTGGGAGAGGCTGGAGTAGCTGGGAGCTCCCCACCACAACCTGCGCCCCTGCCCCAGTCCTTACAGCGCCCCCTGCTGGGAGAGGCCAGGTGCTGTAGCCAGGATGCCCCACTCTCACCATCCCCTTGGCAGCCCCAGGCACTCTCCGGTTTCGGGCCGCACGGGTAGTTTTACCTGGCGGAGAAGGGGCCGGGTTGCGTGTCTGACCCCTCAGATCCGATTTCCCCCTCCACCCCCCTGCAATCTCACTCCCGGCAATGAGGGAACCTGATTCGGAGAGGCGGCAGGAAGGGGACCCGGGCAAGGGGGGCGGGGGTGGACAGATCTGCCAGCTGGAGCCTGCCCTTCTGGGAGCCTGCATTGGAGTCGCAGAGAGAAGGGAGCCAGGAGCTGCCCAGCACGGCCAGAGGGAGGGTGCCAGGGTGTGTGGCAGGCTGAGGGAAGGACGGAGGGAGCAAAGGAGTGTGGCAGGGGGAGAAGGGAGGAAGCCTAGGAGGGAGGGAGGGAAGGCCTGTGTCAGGAGGAGGGAGCCCAGTGGTGGGAGAAGGAAGGAGGAAGAGGAGGGAAGGAGGTAGCGCGGCAGTGGTGGGAAGAAGAAGTGGGAAGGAGGGAGCACGGCAGTGGTGGGAGGAAGAAGAGGGAAGGAGGGAGCGTGGCAGTGGTGGGAGGAAGAAGAGGGCAGGAGGGAGAGTGGCAGTGGTGGGAGGAAGAAGAGGGCAGGAGGGAGCGTGGCAGTGGCAGGGGGAGGAGGAAGAGGAGAAAAGGAGGGAGCGCAGTGGGAAGAGGCGGGAGGAAGAAGAGCAGGAGAAGGGAGCTCAGCGTCCCTGGCATGTTCCTTTTCCTCCGTGAGTCGCAGCGCCTGAGCGGCGAGATGCCTGAGTCCCGGATCTCCCACCCGGTCCCCCGGAGCAGCTCCCGCCAGCGGCCAGCCAGCAGGCAGGGCTCGCGCAGGAGGGGTGGCCGCAGCCGGCGGAGGGAGGAGCCGCCTGGCTCCGCAGGGCACACAGGGAGGGGGGCCATGCCCGGCTGGGACCCGCACGGAGCCTGCAGCCCGGAGGAGGAGGCGGCGTCGGGCAAGGCCAGCTTGGCCCCTGCAGAGGGGCCCCAGGGTGCCGAGGACCTGGTGCCCATGCTCAGCTCCATCTTTGGGCAGGTGACTGGGCGGGGAGGGGGTGGGGCAAGATTGGGGAGCAGGGTGGCAGCGGGGATGGGGCGGGATTGGGGGCAGTGGGAAAGATGGGGTGGCAGGGAGGGAGCTGGGGCAATGGGGGAGGGATGGCGGGGTCAGGGTGAGAGACACCAGGGGAGGGGCTGCCTGGCACAGGGGTGGGGGTCCCTGGGGTGATATCCCAGAAATGCCCCTAGCCAGTTGCCCAGGCCAGGCCCGCCCTGGTGGAGTTACCCTGAGCCAGGCAGGTAGGGTCAGGCTCCCCCGTGAGGCCTCCTGCGGGCAGCATGGTCAGGCTGTGGCGCTGCGGGGGTAAGGTCCGAGAGCCTGCTGGAGAGGCGGGGTGGACTGGGCAGTGGGGTGGGGTAGGCCAAGGCTGGGCGATGCTCCCTGGCCCTGCTCGTGGGGAGAGCCGGGCCGGGCTGGGCGATGCCCCCTGGCCCTGCCGGTGGGGAGAGCTGGGCCGGGCTGGGCTGGGCTCTCAGAGTTGGGGGTTGTCTCTCCGCCAATCCCTATGGTGCCGCCTTGGGGGGCTCTGGGCCCCAGCACCTGCACAGGTGCCTTGCGATGCCCCAGGCTTAGCCCTGACTTCCCCTCAGCGCAGCAGCCGCACGGAAGCCGGGCCACGCTGCAGGCTGGAGCAGCAGCAGCTGGGCGGTATGGTGAGACCCGCCAGCACCGTCATGGATCAGAGGGCTCTGGGCTGTGACCCAGCTCCACAGGGGCAGGCCCACGGCCTCCACTGGGCCTGTGCAGGCACCAGTCACCCCGTCTCTCTCCGTGGCTCCCTGCAGCGAATGCAGCCGAGCCGGACGCCTGCCAGAGGCTTGCTTGGACCAGGTCCCTGCTGGTGCCATGCCCCAGTGAGCATTTGCAGAGACACCGGCAGCCTCAGATAGAAGCTGTTGGTAAACGCAAGGCAGGGCCAGCCCCGCCGCAGCCCCTGGGCAGAGCCCCGGCTACAGGAGTGGGAGAGTGGCCCCTGCCCTGCCCGTGGCGTTCGCACTGGGGCTTCAGCAGCAGGGAAGGAGAAGCAGCCCCATGTATGGGGGTGCTCAGCCCGCAGCCCACCGCCTTGCTGCTCCCTCCCTCCCCGTGCTGCATGGACACATGGTGAGTGCCGCCAGGGGGAGCCGCTGCCTTCTCACTGCTGGGCATCGCCCAGAGGCGGCCGGAAGCCCTGCCCACCCCCCCGTGCCCTGTGGGGCAGTCTGCGGTGGCCCCGCTGGATGGGTCCCCTCAGAATATTTAGCTGTGGCTAAATGGAAGGCAGAAATTGGAAGCGGGGGCATGACTCTGTGTGCCCCCCCACATGTCGCCTCTGGTGTCCGTCCCGTCCCCCCCCGGTGCAATCCCGAGGGATGGTGTACAGGGCTCGGGGCGGCACCGCCCGCCGCTGGGAGATATTTGTAAATCCCTGGTGATTGTCATTGGAGATTAGGGCTGCATGCCAGCTGGGGGAGCAGTGCCCCTTTGGCAGGTGCCCAAGTGGCAGCAGGCCGGCCAGCTGGCCTTGGGGGAGCAAGAGGGGCCGTGAGCCCCTTGGGTGCCGGGTGGTGGGGAGCGGGGCCATGTGGGGACCAGCTGGGGCTGTCCCTGTGCCCGGAGCGGCGTGACTGAGAGGGGAGTAATCCCGGGATTATGTGTGTGTGGGAGAGAGCCCCCCCCGCGCCCTGCATATCCAGAGATATTCAATAAAAACCTCAAATCCCCACGCAGCCACCGGCCCCTGTTACTATAAAAAACCCCGCCCCGGCCAGAGCGCCAGGCACAGCGCCAGGGCCGGGGCCAGCGCCAGGCCCGCACAGGCATGCTCTCTGGCACGGGGGGGCCCGCAAGCCATGGGCAACTGCACCAAGACCCCTGAGAGGAAGGTCTCCAAGGTAAGACCAGGATGGAGCGGGGCGGGCAGGGGCACACGGGCACTGATCCCTCTCTCCATTCCCCTGTCTGTGTCAGCACCCGGAGCCTGTGGCTCACCCCTGCCTGCCCTGCCCTTCACCCCCCCCCCCACGCCCAGGTTCCTCGTCCTTCTGGGCATCCACACGGCCTACCCTGCTCGTGCCGGAGACACCTCCACCCTAGGGCCAAGGGCACCAGGTGGCAGCATCTACGAAGGGCTCTTGTCCTGCCCCACTCCCTTTGTGCCAGTTGGCTCCTCCTGTGTGTTGGGCCCTGACTGGATCTTTGCTGCAGGGAGCAGGGGGTCCTGGGTCCCTGATGTTCATTGACCCCTCAGTGGGGCCTGTTGGTGCCAGCTGGGTGTGATGGGGATGGGGGCCTGGCCCTGTGGGATGCACAGCCTGGGGTTGCCCTGAGTGGTTTGCTTAGGGGGCAGTGAGCGATCTTAGTGGGAATGGGACAGGGACATGCCAGACTCCATGCCCACCTGCGGGCCTCTGCCCCACACCTGCCCATGGGCGATGGTCTCCCCATACCCACTTAAAGCTGCTCCGGGGGCCCAGTCCCTAAAACACCCCACACTCCTGCTGCCAGGTCCCTGTTCCATGCTCACTATGCCCCCCCCCCATTTGCCCATGGGCTCCTGTCCCACTTGTGCCCACAGGGCCCCACTTCACTCCCACCTCCAGGCCCCGCCTTATGCCTGCCGATAGGCCCCTGACATCCCACCAACAGGCCCATCCCCCCAAGACTGCCTGTGCATGGTCCCTCCACCAACACCAGCCCCCACGGGGCCCCATACACACACACACACACACCAGTGCCAGTGTATCAGGCCCCCAGTGGCACTGGGGTACCACGTGTACATCCCCCCTCAAGCTCTGCCGTCTCAGCAGCTGAGGATGGGATCGTGGGTCTTTGGGTTTGTGTAACCACCTGTGTGATCGGGGGCTGCAGGGTCGGCGGGTTTGTGTCGTGCACCTGAGGGCAGGGGATGTGAGAGTGGCGGGGGGTGGGGTGGGGGGCAGCAAGGACTGTGCCGTGGGTGTGTGCTGTCAGTGCTGGCCTATGGGGAGTAAGGGGACGTATGGGGGTGTCAGCGGAGCTCATGGATTTGGATGCCATGAGGGTGTGTGGCTGCCAGGCAGGTGTGTTGGTGCCATGTGGGTGTGCCAGTGCAAGGAGCGGGGCACTGGGTGGCTGAGGCATATGGGAGCCTCGCTTGGACCCGTCCATGTTCCTCTGTCTGTCTGAATCCCCCCCTCTCCTGTGTGTGACTTGTCAATACAACCCACCCCAGATCTGGGTCCCAAGTGCCTGTCGGGCTGGGGAGGCGCGGGTCCCGCTCGCTGCTAACTGCCCGCTCTGCCGTAGGACGGCAAGCAGCGCTCAGGCACCCCAGGCTCCCCGGCCTCTGGCAGGCACGACCCCGACGACCCGGACGCCGCCGCACAGACCCCGCCACTGCAGAGCTACTCGGTGCTGCATGGGCTGGTGGGGCCGGCCTGCATCTTCCTGCGCCAGAGCATCGCCATCACCCAGCTCGTACGTACCCGCACCCCTCCCACGCCCACTGCCCCACGCCCACCTCCACCTGGCCCCCTCCCTGCGCCCATCTCCACACGGCCACTTCCCCACACCCACCACCTGGTGCCCACCTCCCCACAGCCACCGCCTGGCGCCCACTTCTACACGGACACTGCCCCATGCCCACCTCCACACGGCCCCCTCCCTGTGCCCACCTCCCACGCCCACTGCCCCACGCCCACCTCCACCTGGCTCCCTCCCTGTGCCCACCTCCCATGCCCACCACCTACGCCTACCTCCACACGGCCACCTCCCCACACCCTCCGCCTGCACCCACCTCCCCACAGCCACCGCCCGGCGCCCACTTCTACACGGACACTGCCCCATGCCCACCTCCACATGGCCCCCTCCCTGCGCCCACCTCCCACACCTCCATCTTCCTGCACCAGAGCATCGCCATCACCCAGCTCGTACGTACCTACACCCCTCCCACGCCCACTGCCCCATGCCCACCTCCACATGGCCCCCTCCCTGCGCCCATCTCCACACGGCCACTTCCCCACACCCACCACCTGGCGCCCACTTCTACACGGCCACTGCACCGCGCCCACTTGCTTCTGCCCACCGCTCCATGCCCACCTCCCCACAGCCACCACCCAGCACCCACTTCCACACAGTCACCATCCATTGCCCACCTCCCACGCCCACTCCACCACAGCACCCTCCTCCCACACCTCCATCTTCCTGCACCAGAGCATCACCATCACCCAGCTTGTACGTACCCCGTGCCCCCTCCCACACCCACTGCCCCTCGCCCACTTCTACCTGGACACTGCCCCGCGCCCACCTTCCTCTGCCCACCTCCACATGGCCTCCTCCCCACACCCACCACCTGCACCCACCTCCCCACGCCCACTGCCCCGCGCCCACCTCCTCACAGCCACCGCCCTGTGCCCATCTCCCATGGCTTAACTCTGACCCTGGGCCTGCAGGCCCCAGCCACTCTGTCTCTCTCCATAGCACCTGCAGGGAATGCAGCTGAGCCAGCGCTTTGCAGGGTGCAGCGACCCCCAGAAGCCTTGGCCACCTGGCTTAGAGGCCTTAGGTTGGCACAGGGAGCCAAAGGTGCAGCCAGGGTTCAGCCTGGCCAATGCCAGAGCCTCCTTGAGCCATGCTGCTGGAGAAGCCAGCCTGGCCCCTTCTTCCTGCCACAGGGGATCCCCTGGTCTCTGCAGGGTCTGCCGTTCCCCCAGACAGTCCCAGTGGCTCTGTCGCAAATCCCCGGCCTGAGCTCCCATGGCCAGGGAGCGAACAAGTGATGCCAAGGGGCGGGGACAGAGTCCTACGGATAGTTTATCCCACATTCCTCACAGCTTGAACCTGCCCCTCTGCACCGTGCCCTGCTCCCACACCTCCTCCCCGTCGCCCAGCTCAAAGGTATGTATGCTCACCCTCGCCGGTTTCTCCCCCCACGTCCCCCTCCACCGGCCGCTCCAACCCACGCCCCCACTCTCCATCCAGCACTTGCCCTGCAGCGCCCCATGCCAGCCCTGCCCACGGAGCTGCCAGCACCTGCGTCGTGCAACCACGGAGAGGCCACCCAGGGCACCCATGACGTGGACCCAGGGTCTAGCAGAGGGGTCCCAGATGCTGAGCTCAGGGGAGCCCTCGGGCAGGCTGGGCCAGGACCTGGCTGGGGGAAGGATCCGCAGCAGCCGCTACCCTCTGACCGCTCCCAATTCTCCTTCCTCCCCAGGACCGAGAGCTGCGGCCGGAGGAGATTGAAGGTAAAGGAGGGAGCGGGACCATGGGACGGGGCCAGCCTGCCCTGCTGGGGATCCACCCCCAGCCACCTCCGAGTGCTGCACCCACCCACCACGCCCAGGGACATGGGGCTGTGCCCCTCTAGGCAGTGCTGGCTCCGATCCAGTCCCAGGGCAGGCGACTGGCTGGCTCAGGGGGGCGGGGACTGGAGCATGGGGCCTTTCCCCTCTTGGGGTCTCCTTCAACTATCCTGCCCCCGTGGAGCATTGTGGGATATGTAACGAGTTTGGTGGGTCTCAACCCAGATTCCTGTGGACCCATGTCCCTGTCCGTGGCTGGTGCATGGGGCACCCTCGTTGAGGGGCAGGCTATGGTGTCGGGGTGCCCTGTGGTGCCCAGCACCCCACACACTGTCACGGCGTCTCCCCTGCCCAGAGCTGAAGGAAGCCTTCCGAGAATTCGACAAGGACCGTGACGGGTACATCAGCTACAAGGACCTGGGCGAGTGCATGCGCACCATGGGCTACATGCCCACCGAGATGGAACTCATCGAGCTGTCGCAGCAGATCAGTACGTGCCCATGCCCGCCCGCTGGGGGAGGCACAGTGCCCCTGCCAGGGAGCTCCCTGCTGGGCATGGCCCAGCCCCTGGACTCAGGGCCCTGCACCCCCGGCTTCCTGCGATTCACCATGACTCTCAGCCAGCCAGTAAAGCAGAAGGTTTATTTGGATGACAGGAATACCGTCCAAGACAGGTCTTGCAGGCACAGACAACAGGGACCCTCTCAGTTAGGTCCATCTTGGGGTCCCCGGCCATCCCAGCCCAGTCCCCCTTGGGGGGTCAGAGCCATCTCTGCCTCCCAGCCATCTCTCCAGCCTGCTTCCAGCACTCTGCCTTCAGCGACCCCTCCCACAGCCTTTTCAGTTTCCCGGGCTAAAGAGTCGCCTCGCCTTCAACCCCTTCCTGGGTTCTCATGTTACACACTCAGGTATGCGCCCTCGGGCAGATCCCATCCTGCAATGCAGACTATCCCAGCACACTCCCCTGTCAGCATTCACAGACCACAGTGAGAACAGGCCCAGTTCGTCACAGCCCATGCCCGCCCGCTGGGGGAGGCACAGCGCCCCTGCCAGGGAGCTCCCTGCTGGGCATGGCCCAGCCCCTGCAAAGCTGCAGACCCCTCACCCTTGGCACAAACCCCATCAGGTCCCCTTCCACCCGCACCCGCCCACCACCCTGCGCCCACCTCCACACGCCCACCGCCCTGCGGCCCTTGGGTCCCTCGTCGCCCCAGGTCACAGATCCCATCAGCCCCCCATAACCCTGGGGCACAGACCCTATCAGACCCCCTTCTTGCAAGTCACAGACCCCATCGAGTCTCCCATCACCCCAGGTCACAGATCCCGTCAGCCCCCACATCGCCCCAGGTCACAGATCCCGTTAGCTTCCCCACTCACCATAGTCCCAGGTCACAGACCCCGTCAGCCCCCACATCGCCCCAGGTCACAGATCCCGTTAGCTTCCCCATCGCCGCAGGTCACAGATCCCATCAGCCCCTGCACAGTATAGCCCTGGGTCACAGACCCCATCAGGCCCCCTTCCTGCAGGTCACAGACCTCGTGAGGTCGCCCCCTCACACACACCCCATCGGTTGCCCCAGGACAGAGACCCCATCAGACCTCCCTCCCATGGATCACAAACCCCACAGGCCTTCCCTCCCATGGGATACAGACTCCGTCAGGCACCTCTCCTCCAGGACATGGTCCCTCAACACCCCTGCCTCCCATGGGGCAGAGTCCCCCGCCAGGACCCCACACTAGGCACAGTTCCCATCCCTCCCCATCCTGCGTAACAGCGTTCATGTCTCACAGCTGGGGGGAAGGTGGATTTTGATGACTTTGTGGAGCTGATGGGCCCCAAGATGCTGGCAGAGACGGCCGACATGATTGGGGTGAAGGAGCTACGGGACGCCTTCCGTGAGGTGAGAGCCCGGCGTGGCCCCATGCGCCCCACACACTCTGTGTGGTCCAGCCATGGGCTTCCGGTGGCGCCCAGTTGTGTACCCGCAATGGCACCACCCCATTGATGCCACAGCCTATAGGGCAGAGCAGGGAACAGACACAAGGCAGCTGAACTGGCTCCCGGCAAAGGGAGGGTGTTGGGCAGTCGGGCCAGGCATGAGGAGGGGAGCCGGGGCAAGGGGTGGGTGGCTGAGGTAACGGGGTTAGGCGGTTGGGGCAGGGCAGGGGGCAGGTCTGGGAGTGTGACAGGGAGTAGGGGGGCAGTGGGCCTAGGAGGGCGGTGTGGGGGGTGGCTCGTGTGAGTGGGTAGGCCTATGGATGCGGGGGAGGTATTGGGGGTGGGTGGGCAGGGCAATGCCAGGGACAGGCAGGGCCAGATGCGGCCAGGGCTGTCTTGAGGGTGCAGCAGGGCGGGTTGGGCCCAGGTGTGGGCAGAGGTGCCCTGGGGCAGCCCAGGGACAAGGGGGATCTGCGCCCAGCCCAGCTATCTGCCTAGCGCTCTCCCTGCAGTTCGACACCAATGGGGACGGGCGGATCAGCACAGCCGAGCTGCGCGAGGCCATGCGCAAGCTGTTGGGTCAGCAACTCAACTACCGCGAGGTGGACGAAATCCTCAAGGACGTGGATCTCAATGGGGACGGCCTGGTGGATTTCGAAGGTACTGTGTGGGCAAGGCAGTGAGCTCTAATGGTTAGAGCTGGGGGGCTGGGAACCAGGACTCCTGGCTTCCATCCCCAGCTCTGGGAAGGGAGTGAGGTCTGGTGGGTTAGAGCAGTGGAGGCTGGGAGCTAGGACTCCTGGGTTCCATCCCCAGCTCTGGGAAGGGAAGGGGGCCTAATGGGTTGGGGGAGGTACCAGGATTTCTGGGTTCTTTGTCTTCACTGCCCTAACAGTGTCCTTGGGTTGCTCTGGCAGAGTTTGTGCGAATGATGTCACGCTGAGGCAACAAGTGCCAGTGCAGGGTGTGGGACAAGAGCCCTGCTGTGCCTTACGGAGAGGAGGGGGCTGCAGAGAGCTGGATCCAGCGGCAACTTGGAGGGTCCGGACACCAGAGCAGCACAACGCGCAAGCACTGAGCAAGGACCTCACCTCTCCAGTGCCGGCCCTGCCACAATGCACCCCGACCCCCCACGCCGGCCCCGCTGCTGAGCTCTGCCTGCACCCCAGCCTGCTCATCCTGCATCCCAACCCCACACTGGCCCCTGGTCCACTCTGCCCACACCCCCAGATGGCTCCGCCCGCACCTCAGTCCATGCCATCCCTTGCTCCTGAGATTGGCCTGCACCTCCAAGCCCTGGAGCAGGCCAGTGCCTGGAACACGGACTCAGCCAGGCATATACCTTCTATCAAAGTGCTGCTCCCTGGCTCCAACAATGCTGCCCCTCTCATCTCATCCCTGCTCCTGATCCCACCCTTTACTCTGCCCCACCACCCTGACCTTGCCCCTGATGCTGCCCCTAACACAGCCCCCCCAAACACTGCAATCCAACCCAGGTAACACTGTTCCCAACACCCCAAACCTGTCCCCGACCTAGGGCTGTCCCTGGCATGACACCCCAGCAATCTGCATTCACCCTAATGCTGTCCCCCTGACCTTGCCTTCCACACCCTGGCCCCACTCCCCAACCCAAATGCTGCCCCCTGCACCTGTCCACTTCTCCAGACAGGTTCCCAGTAGGTTTAGAGTGTGTGTCCCCCTGAGCCCGCCCAGCCTGTGCTCCTTGCTTGTCCCCCAAGGTGTTCTGCTTGTGAGCCCAATAGATGATCTAATAAAGAGTTGTTCTTCTTCACACCTGAGTAGGGAGAGTTCAGAGGGGGCACGGGGGTGGGGGGGGCAAGGAGGGCAGCCCTTCCCAAGCTCTCACCATCACCACCCCCCTAGGTGCTGCTGCCAACTCTGGTGAGAGTGGGGTCTGGGCTACATGGGGGGGGGGCAGCTAGGGTCAGACATGGGGTGGGATCTAGGTTTTGGGAGGGTCAGAGATTGGGGGGGCCAGGATCAGTGCTAGGCCCCAGCTTTTAAACAGTCTATTGGAGGAGTCACTCAGTGTGCCAGCCCCCCAAGGGTCCCACTCTTCCTCCGAGGCCGGCCCTGCAGCCTCACTCCCTCCAAGATGGAGCCCCTGGGCTCCAGCCCTCCTGCTTCACCCCTGAGAGCTCTGCCCAGCACGTCCCACTGAGCCAGACCCCTGGAGAGACCTGGCCGCTCTTCGGGGGCTCCGACACCCCAGCCAGCATTTTCAAAACGGTCGGGTTTATTAGTCGCCTTTCACACAGCCCAGGGAGGCCTTAAGTCAGCAGAGAGAACTGAGGGTGGTTAAAGAATCAACCATTCTGGTTGAGCCACAATTTACCAGCCAAGCCCGACCCTGCCCATAAAGCCGTCCCCCACCTCCCGAACCTGCCCCCGACCTAGCCCAAGCTCTGGATCTCTCTGATTTGGTGAGAGCCCCCAGCTTCTTCCAGAGCCCATATGTGTTCCCTGCTGGACCCATCTGTCTGTTCTCCAGGCAGGGCCACGCTGAGGTCACAGCCCCCCTGGCCGAAGCATCCCACTGTTGAGTGTCGATGTGCGAGTCATGGAGCTTGCGCTGTCTCTCTGGCCCCCTTGTCGGTCTGGGTCAGTTTCAGCCAGTAGTTAATGACTCTTTGTTCCACCCAGACAGGGAGGTGACACCCACCCCTATGTCTCTGAGTCTGCCCTGAGAGTAACTTAATCCTTCGCCCCCACACTGGATAGCCATGGCACATATAGGGGAAACGAGGCACACACAGGATTCATAAAACTCTTACAAAATATTCCCACTTTGTCACAGGACAGGGTTCTGGCCGGAAGTTCTCGTTAGTGGGCAATAGGCTGCAGCCATTCCTGCAGGGTGCTGGGGGGGAGCTCTATGTCCCAGCTGTCCTCTTTTTGGGCTTGCTCTGGTGAGTTCCAGTAACCACTGGGTTTGGCTATGTCGCAGCCATGGATAGTCTGTGCTAATGTTCGACACTGGGATCACTGGGACATCAGATTTCAAGGCCAGGCCAGTTGCTGCATGATGGTACTCCTGGCTTCATAACAGTCCCCTTCTAGCTGTTCTCTTGTACCCTGGGTGTGACTCATGCAGCAAAGCTGCCTGTCTCCAGAGAGCCTGACCCATCACAGGGGTGGGGGGAGCTGCCCCAGGTGTGCCCAACCTAGTGATGCTGCCTGAGTCTGCCGAGAGCCTGACCCCATTGCTGAGCATGGGGAAACTACCTCAGGCATGTATCAGAGGGGTAGCTGTGTTAGTCTGAATCTGTAAAAAGCAACAGAGGGTCCTGTGGCACCTTTAAGACTAACAGAAGTATTGGGAACATAAGCTTTCGTGGGTAAGAAGTCTCTTGCACCTGAAGAAGTGAGGTTCTTACCCACAAAAGCTTATGCTCCCCATACTGCTGTTAGTCTCAAAGGTGCCACAGGACCCTCTGTTGCTTTTTCCCTCAGGCATCACCATCATAGGGTTCGGCAGGTAGTTCCTGCCGAACCCTACGAAGCCCATTGCGCTGCCAGCGTTGTTTCCTGCCAGTGGCGTTGGCCGCGCCATCCTGTGAGCGTGGATCCATCGCTGGCCGATGCAGAGGCAGTTACTGGGGTGGGGGGGCAGCTAGTTGCAGGGTGGGAAGGAGGAATTCATCCCTGCACTCAGTGAAAGGTGTGTGTCCCCCCCCCCCCCGCAATCCCTGCCTAACAAAGAGGAGATGCCCCCGCCCCAGGCCCTGAGTGCCCCCATGCAGCCAGCCACAGCGCCACTCCCTGCTCACCAGCTGCGGCCGACGGCTGGCGAGGAGCCAGGCGCTGGCTCCCCTCTCTTGACCGCGGGCGGCCCCGGCCATGCCCCGCCCCCACCCCCCGAGCAAGCGGGGTCTCGAGCAAACTGCGAGCAGGTGGGTGCCCAGTGGCTCGCGGCTGATCGGGGGGGGGGGCAGGGCCCGGGTTCGGGTTCGGCTCCAGCCCAGCGGGCGGGTCCCGTCCCTCGGGAGCCCCGTCTCGGAGCCCGCGGCCCAGCCACGTGGCGCAGCGGCCCGAGAGCCGGGCGGGGGCACCCGGCCCCGGCCTCCCTGCGCGGGCTGGCCGCGCTGCCGCGGGTCAGGGAGCGGGGCCGGGCCGGGCCGAGCGCGCCTAGGCCGCAGCTGGGCATCTCACTGCTCTCCATGGAGACGGGAGGGAGCGCGCGGGCGCCATTACGTATGAGACAGACGTCACAGAGGGGGGCGGAAGACGCAAGCGCGGGGG
>NC_048299.1:163467598-163497451 GCF_013100865.1 Trachemys scripta elegans
TGGGGAGGAGGTTTGGTGCCCCAGGCCCAGGTGGGGGGAATGTGGGGAGGAGGTTTGGTGCCCCAGGCCCAGGTGGGAGGAATGTGGGGCGGGAGGTTTAGTGCCCTACGCCCAGGCGGAGGTGGGCTGTGTGAGGAGGAGGTTTGGTGGCCCAGGCCCAGGTGGGAGTTGTGTGGGGCAGGTTTGGTGGCCCAGGCCATGGGGCTGTGGTGCCTGCATTGCTGTGTTCCCTTGGCTCCGGGAGCAGCCCCCCCACCAGCCTTGGGCTGCCAGTAGCATCCAATCAGTTGGGGGGTTGGAACTGGACAGGGGCCTAACCTTGCCTGGATTGGGACCCAGGAGTCCAGACCTGTCCCTTGATATTGCAGGGCTGGGCAGGGTGGATGCGAGAGGACCTGACAGCGTGTGTGTGGGGGGGGTGGTGGTGGGGATGCACCCCGCCCCTCTAGCGCCCCCCCCATTCCCTGCGCATTGCCATGGAAACGCATCAGGCAGGATGGATTTTTAAGCAGGTCACATGGGGATTTGCTTCTGGTTCCCCATCCCCCATCTGGGGCCAAGCAGCCAGAAGGGAGGGAGGAGGGCTGGGGCAGGAGAGGAGCAGGGATGGCCCCCTGGGGCGGGGGTCTGTGCGGGGCAGGGGCAATGGGGCTTTAACTTCTCGCCCCTGTCCGCAGGCCCCACCAGTCACCATGCTCATCAAGGAGTATCACATCCTGCTGCCCATGAGCCTTGAGGAGTACCAGGTGGCCCAGCTCTATATGATCCAGGTGAGGGGAGGGGTCTGTGGGTGCAGGGTGGGGTGTCTGTCTGTCTGGGTGCAGAGCAGGGACTGGGTCTGTCTGTCTGTCTGTCTGGGAGGGTTGGCACCGGGGGGGCGGTTGGGGTGGGACTGGCGCCAGGGCCCAGGCTGGAACCAATGGGTCAGTGTCTCCCCTCCAGAAGAAGAGCCGGGAGGAATCCAGCGGGGAGGGCAGCGGGGTCGAGATTCTGGCAAACCGGCCCTACAGCGACGGCCCGGGAGGCAGCGGCCAGTACACCCACAAGATCTACCACGTGGGCTCCCACATCCCCAGCTGGTTCCGTGCCCTGTTGCCCAAGGCTGCCCTGCAGGTGGAGGAGGAGTCGTGGAACGCCTATCCATACACGCGCACCAGGTGCAGCATGACGGGGGGAGGGACAGGGTGTGTGAGGCCAGCTGAGGGGCAGGCAGGGGGGAGGGCAGGGAGCTGAGGAACATCGGTAGCCGTGTTCAGGGGCCTGCCTCCTTGCCCTGCCCCCTTGCCCCTGCTGTGTGGGTCTGTTGGGAGGACTTGTCCTGGGGCCGCCCCAAAGTCCCTTGCAGGGCCAGGGGACTGGCACAGAGCAGGGGACAGCCTGCATCGCTGTGGGGCCCCACCTCATGCTGCACTGATGGCCCCAGGGAGTGGGATGTGGAGGGGGCGGGGCAAGACCAGGGGAGAAGCTGTGTGGGGTGGGGCTGGTGCAGGCCTGGAGTGGGATGTGGGGAGAGTGAGGCAGAGGGGGAGGTGGGTGGGGCAGGGGCTGGTCAGAGCTGGGGCAGGGCAGAAGCTGCCCATTTTCACCCCCCTGTTCCCCCATCTCTCCCATCTCCCAGATATACCTGCCCCTTCGTGGAGAAGTTCTCCATCGAGATCGAGACCTATTACCGGCCCGACGCCGGCAAACAGACCAATGTCTTCAACCTCACGGCGGCCGAGAAGAGGCAGCGGATTCTGGGTAAGTACTGCTTGTGGGGACACCCGATACTGGCTGGGCTAGTCTGCGCCTTTGCGCTCGGGGCACCTGGCACCGGCGCAGCACCGGTGCTGCTCCACCAAGGCGGTGAGGATCAGAGCCAGCCCCCAGGGGAGGGAGCCTGTGACCTGCCCAGGCTGTGCTCCGTACTGGGACACGGGGCACAGACCTGCCTCACAAGTGCCTTAGTTGTACGGGAGCTCAGTGCTGGGGAAGGTCTGGCGGGTGGGGCCCAGGGGCTGGAGCCTGGAGAGCTCCCATTCCCTACTTCTGAATCTGGGGTTTGCTGGAGTGGGGAGAAGCTGTTGTCTTCAGCCCTGATGCTCGCGTGTGCTCTGTCCCAGAGTGCCGTGGGGCAGGGAGGGCAGAGTGCTGGGAAGGCGGGAGTTCTCCCCACTCTGCCACCCACTAATCTCCCTCCCTTCTGTGCACCGCCCCCCACGCCCCCCCCCACACACACACTGCTCCAACCCTCCTGTTCCATTGCTCTGCAACAAAAGTATTGGGGAATTGTGGGGAATGGGGCTGGTATTTTCCCTGTCCCTGGGGGGCTGCAGCGGGTGAGACCCCTGGCACTGGGGCAGGCAGGTGCTGTGTGTGGGTGCTGACTCCCTGCTGCCCCCAGACACCATTGACATTGTGCGGGACCCCATCTCGCCCAACGAGTACAAGGTGGAGGAGGACCCCAAGCTGTATCGCTCGGCGAAGACAGGCCGGGGGCCGCTGGGCGACGAGTGGCTGGAGGGGGCCATGGCGGCCGGGCCCCTCATGTGTGCCTACAAGCTATGCAAGGTGGAGTTCCGCTACTGGGGCATGCAGTCCAAGATCGAGCAGTTCATCCACGACGTAGGTGAGCGCTGGCCCCCGTCCCCCCCATGGCTTCCCTGCCCCATAGCGCTGCCCCCCACCCACCAGCGCTCTCCCTTAGCCGTGCCGCTGGTGCTGCTCCGTAGCACTGCGCCCTGCAGCATTGCCCCTTAGCTCTGCCCTGGTACTGCCCCCTGGTGCAGCCCCCGCCCCCCTTAGCCTCCAGGCCAGTGGCACTACCTCCCATACCCAGCACTGCCCCTTCCTTGGTGCTGCCTCCCCAACCCCCTGGCATTGGCCCTCCTACCACTGCCCCTTGGGCACCACTCCTGACCCCTTGGCTTTGCTACCCTACCTGGCATGACCCCCGATGCTGCTCCTAGTGACTCCCCAGCTTTCTGATATGAGGCTGGGGGGCCCAACCAGGGGAGGGGGAGCTGCTCACACAGCCTGCTGGGTCACACTGATGTAGCAGAGCCTTGGCAGGGGGACCCCGATTCCTTGATCCCTCCATGGAGGCTGCATGAGCCCTGTCATGTACATTGGGTCACTCTGGCTTAGGCTGGGGGAGGGGGCAGCAGGGGAGGGGTGCTCTGGATGGGGAAGGTGGTGGGGGAGGGGTGCTCTGGCTCAGACTGGGGGTGTTCATGGGAGAGGGGTGCTCTGGTGGGGGGGGAAGCAGGGGAGGGGTGCTCTGGTTCAGACTGGGGTGGGGGTGGAGGAGGGATGCTCTGGCTGGGGAGCCACCGGGGGAGGGGTGTTCTGGCTGCACCGCACTCCCCTGCCCCTCCCCCCACAGGGCTGCGCAAGGTGATGCTGCGGGCACACCGCCAGGCCTGGTGCTGGCAGGACGAGTGGACGGAGCTGACCATGGAGGATATCCGGCAGCTGGAGGAGGAGACGGCCCGCATGCTGGCCCAGAAGATGGCCAAGTGCGCCGAGGCCGAGGAGGCGGCGGCTGCCCCCAGCGCCGAGGGCCGGGCTGAGCTGGGCAGCGCTGACGGGCAGGACCGAGCTGAGGGGCAGGGGCCGCCCGATGCCTCCCCCGACGACGCCTTCGCCAAGCAGTGGTCCACGTCCTCCCGCTCCTCCTATTCCTCCCAGCATGGAGGTGAGGGGGGCAGGGCGGGGTGGGGTTGGGCGCTGGGGGCATGTGGGGAGTGAGCTGGCGGGGGCAGGAGCGGGACGGGAGGTCTGGCAGGAGGTGGGGCTGCTGGGGGTGGAGGCGTTGGCATGGAGCGGGATGAGAGCACTGGCTGGAGGGTTGCAAGGGGTGCTGCAGGGAACAGGGCGGGGCTGCTGGCAGAGGCACTGGGGGCAGAGGGATGGGGTCTGCAGAGGTGCTGGGGGCCGGGGCGCTCGGGGGACAGGGTGGTGCTGGCAGAGGTGCTGGAGGACAGGTACTCTCGGGGGAAAGGGAGGTGCTGGCAGGGACGCTGGGGGACAGTGGCGCTCGGGCAGAGGGGTGGGGGTGCTGGCAGGGACGCTGGCGGACAGTGGCACTCGGGTGGGGGTGCTGGCAGGGGCACTGGGGGACAGAGGTGCTCAGGCAGAGGGGTGGGGGTGCTGGCAAGGCCACTGGTGGACAGGGTGCTCGGGAGAAGGGGTGGGGTGGGGTGCTGGGGGCTGTGGCATTCAGGGGGTGGGGTGGGGTGCTGGCAGGGGTGCTGGGGGACAGTGGCGCTCGGGCAAGGGGGCTGGGGTGGGATGATTGTGAGAGAGCTGTGGGGAGGGCTCCCCAGTCTCTGGTATCTGACCCCTGTCCCATTCCCCCAGGGGGGGTATCGCCCCAGAGTCTCTCAGAGTGGCGCATGCAGAACATCGCACGGGACTCGGAGAACAGCTCAGAGGAGGAATTCTTCGATGCGCATGGTACGGAGGGTGGAGGGGAGTGGTCCCCATTCCTGGTGGTTAGTGCGCCTAGAGGGTGTCCCCCATTTCTCAGAAAGCATCTCTGCTGCGGGCGTCCCCTATTCCTACTGGCAGGTGTGCAAGTGGAGTTCTGCATTCCTGGGGGGTATCTCTGCTGGGAGGTCCCCCATTCCCAGGGGCAGGTGCAAACAGAGTCTCCAATTTCCATGGGCGTCTCTCCCAAGGGTCCCTCATTTTTGGGGGGTGTCTGTTTGAGGAGTGTCTCAGTCTCATGACCCACCCTTCCCTCCAGAGGATCTGTCTGACAGTGACGAGGTCTTTGCCAAAGAGATGACCAAGTGGAACTCCAACGACTTGCTGGACACGCTGGACCGGCCAGGCGAGCTGGACGAGGGGCTCGGTAAGCAGAGGCAGGGGAGGGTTGGGGCAGGGTAAACACAAGAATGGCCATAATGGGTCAGACCAAAGGTCCATCTAGCCCAGTATCCTGTCTTCCGACAGTGGCCAATGCCAGGTGCCCCAGGGGGAATGAACAGAACAGGGAATCATCAAGTGATCCATCCCATCGCCCGTTCCCAGCTTCTGGCAAACAGAGGCTAGGGACACCATTCCTGCCCATCCTGGCTGACAGCCATTGATGGACCTGTCCTCCATGAACTTATCTAGTTCTTATTGGAACCCTGTTATAGTCTTGGCCTTCACAACATCCTCTGGCAAGGAGTTCCACAGATTGACTGTGTGTTGGGTGAAGGAGTATTGCCTTAGGTTTGTTTTAAACCTGCTGCCTATTAATTTCATTGGGTGACTCCTAGTTCTTGTGTTAAGAGAAGGAGTAAATAACACTTCCGAAAGGACAGGAGAGTGGGAGGGTGGGGGGCAGGATAGGGTTGGGGGACAGGACAGCAGGAGGATAGGGCTTCAGGTGGGCAGGGAGGCAGGAGGGCGGGGGTTGGAATAGTGTAGAACAGGGGTCGGCAACCTTTCAGACGTGGTCTTCATTTATTCATGGTATTTTAAGGTTTCATGTGCCATGAATACATTTTACATTTACAGGGGCCGGCGGCTGGGACCCCAGGCTGTCAGTGGGCTGAGCAGACTGTCTGGGGTTCCTCCGCCAGCCCTTGCCAGCCGGGGTCTCGGCCGCTGGCCCCGCTCAGCCTGCTGCTGGCACGGGGTTCCGTCCATCCAGGCCAGCAGCGGGCTGAGCAGGGCCGGCGACGGGGACCCCAGGCTGGCAGCAGCGTGCCACAGTAAATCAGCTCGCGTGCTGCCTTTGGCACGCGTGCCATAGGTTGCCGACCCCTGGTGTAGAGGAACAGAGTGGTGTGAAGGTGGCAGGTGGCATGGGTGGAGGGTGGCAAGAGGGTGGGAGGCAGGGGAGTGGGTCAGAGCACAGCAGGGCGAATGCTGGGGCCCCCGTGGCCCGCCCAGCACCCCAGGGTAGCGGGGTTGGGATCCAGCAGCTGGGCCTGGCCCCTGGGGCACTTCCCGCGCCAGCACGCTCACCCGGGCTTTGTCTGTGCAGGGGACGGGACCGGTGTGGCCAAGCCCAGTGACAATGGACTGACTGGGGCCAGCTTTGCCGAGGTATGTGTGGCCCCCTGCCCTGCCCCCGGCCCTGCCCCCCACCCCACCTGCGGCCCACCTGGCGCTGGCTCCAGCCCTGCCACCTGTCTTGTCTCACCTGCCCTACCCCATCTGGTCTGGCCCTATCCTTGCAACGCAGATGCCACTTGCCTTTTCCACTAGGAATCACCAGCCATGGCCTCCCCCGGCACAGACACCCCCGACCCCAGTGAGGGGCAGAGCTGGCTGGTCACAGTCCAGTGTGCCGAGGGCAGCTGCGTGGGGCCAAGCGGGGGCTCTCTGCCCCCAGCCCAGAGCTGCATAACCTGGCTAACCTGGCCTTCAGGGAGGTACTTCCCAAGTGCCCACTGTGGGCATCGTCTTCCCCTGCACCAAGGGGCACCATTATCTCCCCCCCATTAGGGCCACGACCCCCACCCCCGCCACGGGCACCTGTCCCTGCCTCCCCCACTGACGGCATGTGTCTCCGCAGGGTGGCTCTGTGGAGAGCGTGGCACAGGCCTGCCGAATCCACGCACTGTTCCTGATCCTGCACAGCGGGAACATCCTGGACCAGGGTGCGGGCGAGCCGGGCTCCAAGCAGGCTGACGTGCAGACGCTGGCCGCCACCTTCGACGCCGTCGCCCGTGTGCACTTCCCCGAGGCGCTGGGCCACGTGGCGCTGCGCCTTGTGCCCTGCCCGCCCATCTGCGCCGCCGCCTACGCCCTGGTCTCCAAGTATGTCCTCCCTCCTTCAGGGGGCACTGCCTGCAGTCAGGGCTGGCCCCAGTGCGGCGCTAAGGGTGCTCTGCAGCAGGGAGTCGGGTGGGACTCCATCGGGGGCACTCTCCCTCATGGCGCTAGGGGGTGTTGCACTCCCGTATCAGCAGATGAGGTGCCTGCTGGGCGTGGTGTTGCCCAGCGCTTTGTCAGGGTGAATAGTATCAACTGGCAATCAATGCAGTTATTAATGTAATGAGCTGGGGGCACTAGGGGTCTCGTCCCAGAACCAGGCTCCGCAGAATTAAAACGGACAATGCAGTATCTTGTAGGGAACCGCGGGGGAATGGCAAAGACTCTCCCACTGAGGGCAAAGCAAAGCCGTGGCGATTTTTAGTCACGCAGTCTCTAGGCAGCAAAGCTCCCAACCCCACACAGATAGCAGGACATTTGGTGCCATTCCCTGCCTGTGCTCATCTACTCACACCCTTCCTTGGGGACCCGGTGGGGAGAGCGAAAGGAGCAGCCGTGTCCCTGGCCTGCCCAAGGAGTCCGATGGTCCAGACCCCCGACGCCCAGGTGGGTGGTAGATAGCAGTGGAGAGTTGAAGGGTCGCTGATGGAAAGTTAGACCCCCGCTGCCTGGTGGTTTGGCCTGTTCTAGAGCCTGGGCAATATCACGAACATTCACTCTGATGCCCAGCCTTCCGTGTCCAAATCTATCTTCCTCCCCCTTGTAATATTGGGGTGCCCTTCTCCTGTCGGTTAACACATCAGTGCCTTTTAGCTCATTGTTATATAGGTCACCTATTGCTAGGGCCCTACCAAATTCTTGGTCTGGTTTGGTCAATTTCACGGTCGTAGGATTTTAAAAATCGTAACTGTCATGATTTCAGCTATTTAAATCTGAAATGTCACGGTGTTGTAATTGTAGGGGTCCTGACCCAAAAAGGAGTTGTGGGGGCGTCATAAGGTTATTAAAGTGGGGAGGGGGGGGGGTTGCGGTATTGCTACCCTTAGCTTCTGCACGGCTGCTGAGGGCAGCACTGCCTTCGGAGCTGAGCAGCTGGAGAGCGGCGGCTGCTGGCCGGGAGCCCAGCTCTGAAGGCAGAGCCGCTGCCAGCCGCAGCACAGAAGTCAGGATGGCCTGGTATGGTACTGCCACCCTGACTTCTGCGCTGCTGCCTGCAGACCTGGGCCACCCTCCAGCCGCCCAGCTCTGAGGGGAGCAGTGCAGAAGTAAGAGTGTACAAGGTATAGTATCGCTACCCTTACTTCTGCACTGCTCCTGGTGGGGTGCCGCCTTCAGAGCTGGGCGCCCGGCCACCAGCCACCGCTCTCTGGCCACCCAGCTCTGAAGGCAGCGCAGAAGTAAGGGCGGCAATACCGTGACTCCCCCTAAAATAACCTTGTGACCCCCTGCAACTCCCTTTTGGGTCAGGACCCCCAATTTGAGAAACGCTGGTCTCCCCCATGAAACCTGTATAGTAGAGGGGAAAAGCACACAAAAGACCAGATTTCAAGGTCCATGACACATTTTTCGTGGCTGTGAATTTGGTAGGGCCCTACCTATCGCTCAGGCAAGTTGGTGGTTAGACCTCTGCCAGCGATTCTGTCCCCAAATACCCCAGCCCAGGATCAGTTCAGCGCTCCTGCGGTCACCTGGTACCGTTGTGTCTCAGCTCTCTCTTGAGCAAGCTATTCCCAGCTCCCCAAACCTCGGGTAACGGCCGGGCCATTTTCTCTATGCTGAGGGCCACGGGCCTGCTTTACTCATGCTAACTTGCTCAAGCCAGTGTCTTACAGGACACAGGCCTGTGGTTTCTTGTGTTACTGCTGAGCTAAATCAAAGGCTCCATGGGCTACAGTGGGTGGTGGTCCAGGGCGCAGCAGCTGGCATGGGAGGGGCTGCCTTCCGGCAACGGCACAGGGGTGTGGGGGTCTCCGGGCAGCAGCCGCCTCTCTCACCACTAACCCCTCACCCCCAGCCTCAGCCCCTACAGCCATGATAGGGACAGCCTGTCCAGCAGCCAGGACCACATCCCACTTGCTGCCCTGCCCCTTCTGGCCACGTCCTCCGGGAGCTACCAGCATGCCGTGGCCACCACCATCGCCCGTGCCAACCAGGCCCACAGCGCCTTCCTGCACTCCACTGAGGGCTCCGGCTTCTGCGGCCAGGTGGGGGGGCGGCTCTGGGGGAGACGACGGGGGGCACAGTTGGGAGGAGGGTGGGGCTGAAGCTGTGGGGATCAGGGTGGGGGTTGGCTGTGGGGAGTGGGACGAGGGAGTTGTGAGGATGGGGGTCTCTGGCTGTGGGGCTGGAGAAGGGAGCACTGGCTGTGGGGAGGCACTGTGAGGAGTGGGGGTTGGGGGCTGTGGGAGACACTGTGGGATGGGGCGCTGTTGGGAAGGGGGCTGTGGGGGTGGGGTGGGGCTGGGTGGGCTACGGCTATAGGGAGTGGGGTCCCTCCCGGATCTGACGGTCCCTCCCTCTAGCAGGTGGTGCTGATCGGTGACTGCGTGGGGGGCATCCTGGGTTTCGATGCCCTGTGCCAGAGCCGGGCGGGCACTGCAGGGAGCTGGAGCAGCAGCCGCCGGGGCAGCCTGGTGAGTGCCTGGGCCCCTCTTTGCCAAGGGAGCTCGGGTGGCTCTGGCAGCCCCTCTGTAGGATCCCCCATTTTCACATCACTCTACACTGCCCTGTACCCATCCCCCTGAGCACTGGAACCTGCTGGGCTGTCCGTGACCCCGACCCTTTACATAGTGGGGAGGGACCAGCAGCTCAGGGAGCCCTGGTCTGGGATGGGGACGGGCCTCTGAGGGGTGACGGGGTCCAGGGCACGGAGAGCCCTCTGAGGTGGGGACGGTGCCCACGATGGGTGAGGGGTGGTGCTGGTCCTGTGATGGGTGAGTTGGGGTGCCCGCAATGGGGTGGGTGGCACTGGCCCCGTGAGGGGTGGGGTGTCTGCGATGGGGTGGGTGGCACTGGCCCCATGAGAGGTGGGGTGCCTGCGATGGGGTGGGTGGCACTGGCCTCATGAGGGTGCTGCCCTCTCACTGTTCACTCATTTCCCAGAACATGGAGCCGATCTCCCCGGAGCTGGGCAGCAGGAAAGACCCACTGGCCGAGGGGGCAGGGGGGACGGGACGGGTCAGCCCCGAGCCCGGGGTGCTCCTGCCCCTCCAGGAGCAGAGCGACATGGACTCTGTGCACCAGCAGCACAATTTCCTGTGCAGGTGAGAGCACCCGGGGTGGGGGAGGGCTGTCCTCGATGGGTGTAGGGGGAAGGCATGGGGGGAGGAAAGGAGGAGGGGTGACCCCTACACAGGAGGCCACTGGCAGGATTGGAGCAATGGCTCTGGGCCCTATGGCAGGGCTCATCCCTGTCAGGGGCAGGAGATTGACCGCGTGAGACAGCTGCAACCCAACACCATGGGAGCAGCACCATGTGGACATGCACAGAACCAGACCCCAGCCCTGGGGCCGGATAGGAGCCGGCGCCCCCTGGAGGGGAAAGGCCCCATGTCCCATTCCCCACTCCCCAAGCCTACCAGTCCCCCTGCCCTGGGGCTGGATCAGAGCCGGTGCCCCCTGGAGGGGAAAGGCCCCGTGTCCCATTCCCCACTCCCTGAGCCTGCCAGTCCCCCTGCCCCGGGGCTGGATCAGAGCCGGTGCCCCCTGGAGGGGAAAGGCCCCGTGTCCCGTCCAGGTGCCCACTGGAACCTGCTCTTCTGTCCTCTCCAGCCTGCAGGCCAGCGTCCCCCAGGGGGAGGTGGAGCTGCGGCGCAGCAGCTACTCCTCGGGCTCAGCGCTGGACGGGGCCGAGGGCGCGGCCGCCCGCCTCGACTTCAAGGTGTCCGGCTTCTTCCTGTTCGGCTCGCCGCTGGGGCTGGTGCTAGCGCTGCGCAAGACGGTCATGCCAGCCTTGGATGGTGAGGGTCCCCCCGCGCCAGCCTGCCCCGGCCCCTGCACCCCCACAGAGCTCCCCCCGGTCTGACACCGGGCCTCCCCTCTTCCTCCAGCGCTGACCCCCCCCCCCGCCCCCCCGGCGCCGGCCCCCACCCCCACCCACACACACACACACGTGCTCCCCCCAGTGCAGGCACTGCCCCCTGGCACAGATTTCCAGGGGGTTCAGTGCCCTGGTTGTTACCCAGCGTGAGGGTAACTAAACCCACGGCCATGCCTGGGTCGGTGTACCCTTAGTGCGCCAGGCCCTCAGCTCAGCTTTTTCCAAGGGCGAGGCCTGTGACTTCAGCCCTTGAGACTGGGCCCTGCTTCTCCCCGGGGCTCCCCAGCGGGTCCATGGGAGCTCAGGCCCCTGGCAGAGCAAAGGGCCCCACAAGGATCTGCAGGGAGAGCACGCGCCCTCTCCCACAGTCAGCAGTTGGCAGGCCACTTGGGACCGCATGAGGAAGCCAAACTTCGTCACAGTGCCATTCCCTGCCCTTGTCCAGAGCCTCTGGGGTCCAGTGCCCCTGCCCGTGCCCTGGGCGGCCGCGCTCTGATCATAGCAATGTTGGGCTGGAAGGGGCCTCGAGAGGTCGAGTCTGTCCCCTCACACTGAAACAGGGCCAGGTAACCCTAGACCATCCCTAACAGCCGGGGCTTGTCCCACCTGCAGGGACGGGGATTCCACACCCTTTCTTGGAAGCTGTCACGGCTCCCCAGGATCTGTGCGGCTCCCCAGCTTGTAAACCGTCGCTCAGAGGAACCCTTGAGTGCACCAGCCCCCCAGGGACCCCACCCTTCCTCCACTGCTGGCCACGCAGCCTCACCGCCTCCGAGACAAAGCCTCTGGGCTCCAGCCCTCCTGCTCCACCCTGTGAGCTCTTCCCGGTGCATCCCACTGAGCCAGACCCCTGGAGAGACCTGGCCGCTCTTCGGGGGCCAGTGCCCCCAGCCGGTGTTCACAGTGACACGTGGCAGCCTTTTCAGAACAGCGTCGGGTTATGAGTCACCTGGGACTCGGCCTGGGGAGGCCCTTAGGGCCACAGAGAGAAAGACAGGTGAAGACACTGTCCATCTGGCCCGGCCATGGCCCCTCCACCCCAGCTGAGCTGCCCTGCGATCCCTTTGCTGGCTCTCTCCCCCGTCTTTGCCCATCCCGGGTGAGAGCTGCTGAGTCTCCCCAAAAGCCAGCTCTTATCCCAGCCACGTGGCAACTTTCAGTCCCTTGTCTGGCTCCTGCAGAGCCCTGCTGAGCTCACGTGTGCCACCTGCCGGCTTCCCTGGATCCGTGTCAGTTGTTCGGTCCTTGGGGCTCTTGTGTAATGGGTCAGTTTCAGGCAGTCCTTTACCCCACCGCACCCCCTTCGTACCACCCCAAGGAGGGACGTGACACGACACCTCGGGTTCCCTGCTCTGCTCCAGGAGCAGCTTAACCCTTTTGTCCCCATTGGGTACCGGCCCCATGACAAGTCAGTCCCTGCTATGCAGATCAGTCATCAAAATACTGCAAAGAATTCCCACTTCGGCACGTCAGCCTTCTCCAGAGCTTCACTAGCCCTAGACTTAGAAAGGCCTGACTAATACCTAGCCTAGATCTCCCTTGCTGCAGGTTAAACCCAGTGCTTCTTGCCCACCTTCAGTGGGTGTGGAGAACCGTCCTGGTTATAACAGCCCTTAGCATAGCTGAAGACCATTATCGGGTCCTGCTTCAATCTTCTTTTCTCAAGCCTGAGCATGCCCCCAAGGAGTCTCTGTCCCCGGTCACAGCCGCGCTGGTTCCGTGTCCTCTCGCATTGGCTGCTGGGCATTCATGGAACCACATCCAGTCGCTGGGCCCGCCCCCTACTCATCAGAAGATAATCCTCAGCATCATCTTCAGGGTCCCATAAAACCTGTCCACCCGCCCATTGGACTGAGGGTGCTATACAGAAGCCTGGCAGTGTTGGTACAAATTGATAAATTAAAAAGTGGTAATTCACCAGCACCAGATGGTATCACCCAAGAGTTCTGAAGAAATTCAAATATGAAATTGCAGAACTCCTAACTGTTGTAGTTAACCTATCATTTAAATCAGCTTCTGTACCAGATGACTGAAAGGTAGCTAATGTAATGCTCGGCTCCAGAGGCGACCCTGGCAATTACAGGCCGGTAAGCCTAACTTCAGTACCAGGCAAATTGGTTGAAACTGTAGTAAAGAACAGAATTATCAGGCTCATAGATGAACATGATGTGTTGGGAAAGAGTCAACTTGGCTTTTGTAAAGAAAAATCATGCCTCACCAATCTACTAGAATTATTCGAGGGGGTCAACAAGTATGTGGACAAGGGGGATCC
The DNA here is from genome assembly GCF_013100865.1 of Trachemys scripta elegans. Classification (NCBI taxonomy): domain Eukaryota; kingdom Metazoa; phylum Chordata; order Testudines; family Emydidae; genus Trachemys; species Trachemys scripta. Next base: position 163,480,606 of record NC_048299.1, read on the forward strand.
AGTGGATATAGTGTACTTAGATTTTCAGAAAGCCTTTCACCAGTTCCCTCGCCATAGGCTCTTAAGCAAAGTAAGCTGTCATGGGATAAGAGGGAAGATCCTCTCATGGAGCAGTAATTGGTTAAAAGATAGGAAAAACAAAGGGTAAAAATAAATGGTCAGTTTTCACAATGGGGAGAGGTAAATAGCGGGGTCATCCAAGGGTCTCTACCGGGAGCAGTGCTGTTCAACATGTTCATAAAGGATCTGGAAAAAGGGATGAGGTGGCAGTTTGCAGATGATATAAAATTACTCACTGTAGTTAAGTGCAAAGCTGACTATGAAGAGCTACAAAGGGATCTCACAAAAGTGGGTGACTAGGCAACAAAATGGCAGATGAAAGACAATGTTGATGAGCACAAAGTGCATTGGAAAACATAATCCCAACTGTGGATACAAAATGATGGGGTCTAAATTAACTGTTGCCACTCAAGAGAGAGATCTTGGAGTCATTGTGGATGGTTCTCTGAAATCATCCACTCAGTGTGCAGCGGCAGTCAAAAAAGCAAACAGAATGTTAGGAACCATTAGGAAAGGACTAGATAAGACAGAAAATATAATGCCACTATGTAAATCCACGGTACGTACACACCTTGAATACGCCGTGCAGATGTGGTTGTCCCATCTCAAAAAAGATATATTGGAATTGGAAAAGGTTCCGAAAAGGGCAACAAAAATGATTGGGGTATGGAACAGCTTCCATACGAGGAGAGATTAAAAAGATAGGGACTGTTTTGACGAAGGGAGGCTGTGATAGTGTTCTATAAAATCATCAGTAGTGTGGAGAAAGTGAAGAGGGAAGTGTTATTTACCCCTTCACATACCGTAACATAACCAGGGGTCACCCAATGAAATTAATAAGCAGGAGGTTTAAAACAAACCTAAGGAAGTGCTTCACACAATGCACGGTCAACCCGTGGAACTTGTTGCTGGGAATATTCTGAAGGCCAAAAGTATAAGTGGGTTCAAAAAAGAATGAGATAAGTTCATGGGGAGTAGGTCCATCCCAGGCTATTAGCCAAGGTAGTCACAGACGCAACTAAACTTCTGACCACCAGAATCTGGAACTGGATGACGGGATGGATCACTCAATAATTGCCCAGTTCTGTTTGTTCCCTCTGAAGCATCTGACACCAGTCATTGTTAGAAGACGGGATACTGGGCTAGATGGACCATTGGTCTGACCCAGTGTGGTCGTTCTTATGACCCACAAGCACCAGAGAAAGGTTGACATGAAGTTAGCCCACTGGCTGGTAACTGCCTTGCTGGGGTAGCCCACTGCTCAGGGTAGCGAGTGGTGACATATGCCACCACCAGAATGTATTTCTTCCCTGAGCAGAGGAGTGGGGGAGGTGGGGGCTGTGCTGTGGGCCCCATGCCGGCAGCCACCTTCCGAAAAGGTTCCTTTTGGGACTGTTTATAGTTCCCCCCATCAGCCCTCCCAGTACGTGGCTCAGGAAGAGAGTGAGGCTACACAGCCCGCCTGCAGGGGGATCCGGTTCGCAGGCTGCCTCAAAGGGAAAGGATGCACCTTGAACAGGGTCGCCAATCCAGCATCTCTGTCCCAGTGGATCTCTTTGGCTGCTTGCCCCGCTCAGCCAGCTCCTGCCGCTGCAGCCCCGGATGCCAGCCCTGCTCTAGTTCCTGGGCTGGGGCCACTGCAGCTGTCACCCTTGGGCTCTCGCCTCTCCTCTGGGGCGTCTGGGTCTCCATCCCGGCGGCTGGTGAATTGGGCGGCTCGCAGAACCTCGCCTGGGATGGAACCAGGATTCTTTGCCAGATGGTCCTGGAGCAGGCCTCCCAGTGTCTGCACTGCTCTGCCATCCCCCTCGTGAGGAGTCGTTTAGATGTCACTTCTCCTGCCGTTTCTTTTTTCATAGGCTCCTAGATTCCCAGGCCAGAAAAGCCCATTGTGATCAGCTAGTCTGACCTCCTGTCTAGCACAGGCCGGAGACCGGCCCCAGAATAATTCCGAGAGCAGAGCTTTTACAACAAACGTCCCATCTTGATTTAAACAGTGGAGAACCCACCGCGGCCCTTGGCAAATTGTTCTAAGCCGGTTTCTGTTGCTGGGGCCACTTGTTGCGGGAAATGACTGCTGCGTATAGCACCCACCGCTGGCGTGGATTTCCAGGGTCTCTGCTTTGCCCCAGCCTTTATACAGACACCTCTGGGGTGTCCCCTTCATTGAGCCAGGGCCGGCACCATTGCTCCGAGACAGGGCCTCTGGCACCCCTGCTTCTCCCTGCAGCTCTCCAACAGAGAGGGGGGCTCCTCATTCCCCTAGGTGCCAATCCCACCCCCTGAAACATTTGTTACCCCGCTGTGCTGCCCCCCACCCCGGTGCATGGGCCTCTCTCCTCCGTTTCGCTCACTCCCCCTGGATTGCTCACATCCCCCCAGGCACAGGGGCTGCTGCCCCACATCGCTTGCCCCCCTGCATCACTGCTCCCCTCCCCTGCATTGCTCACTCAGTGGGTGATTCTTCCCGCATTGCTTGCTCACCCCCCATTTCCCCTCCCAGCCGAGGTGCAGGGGCTCACTAACGGCCCCCTCCCCCGGCGCAGGCATTTAACCCCCCTGTCCCTGCAGTGGCCCAGATGCGCCCGGCCTGTGAGCAGATCTACAACCTGTTCCACGCAGCTGACCCCTGCGCCTCGCGCCTGGAGCCCCTGCTGGCCAAGGCCTTCCACGCCGTGCCCCCCCTGGGCGTACCTCGCTACCAGAAATACCCGCTGGGCGATGGCACCTCTGCACTGCTGGGTAAGGGCTGGGGGGAGGCAGGATCCCTTTGGGGCAGTCTCATTGGGAGCACGGGGTCCCCAGGGGCTGGGGTAATATTGTGGGGCAAGGAGGGGACAATGGGGTTTGGGGGTTCCAGCTAGGATGTCCCCATGAGGTGGGTAATTGGGGGTAGAGGGGCCTGGGACAGTGGGGGCTTGGGGGTCCCCTCTGGGATGTCCCCTTGAGGTGGGCAATTGGGGGTAGAGGGGCCTGGGACAATGGGGGTTTGGGGGTCCCCTCTGGGATGTCCCCTTGAGGTGGGCAAGTGGGGGATGACACAATGGAGGTTAGGGGGTCCCTTGGGGCCAGTGAGGTAAGGGGGCCCCTCTGGGATGTCCCTCAGGGGTCTGTGAGGGGCAGGGTCCCTGGGGTTGCTGTGCTAACCCTGCTCTCTCTCTCTCTCTCTCTCTCTCCCTGGCTCAGCTGAGGCCCTGCAGACTCATTCCACCCTCTTCCTGGGCGACTTGGAGCTGACGGCGCCCACCACCCCTACCAGCTGTTTTGGGGGCTTCTGGAGAGGCAGCGAGACAGGAGAGCCTCCTGCTCCCTCCAGCACCAATGAGGTCGTCAAGAGTGAGTGTGACCCCTCCCCCGTCCACCTAGCTCCTCGCCTACCCCCCCCCCCAGCACCAGCAAGAGTGACATGGGGGAGTTGAGGGGATGGGGCATTGAAGGGGGTACAAGACAGGAGGCTGTGGGATATGGGGTAGGTCTGGGGTGCTGGGCTGCAGGGCAGGGGTTGAGGGGTATGGGCAGGTCTATAGTGAGAGGTTTATTAGGGCAGGGGGTGAGGGGTAGGGGCAGGTTGGGTGAGGGATGCAGGGTGGAAGGGGCAGAGTACAGGGCAGGTCTGGGGTGGGGGCTGCAGTGCAGGGGTGAGGGGTTGGGGGCAGGTGGGGCGGCTGCAGGGCAGGAGGCATCTCAAGGGTGGGTGGTGTAGGCCAGGGGATGAGGGGTAGGGGCAGGTCAGAGGTGAGGGGCACAGGGTAGAAGGGGCAGAGTATGGGGCAGGTCTTGGGTAGCGGGGAGCAGGGTAGAAGATGAGGGGGTAGGGGACAGGCCTGGGGAGGGGGTACTGGGCAGAGGAAGCGGGGTACAGGCCAGCCTGGGATGGGGGTACCAGGTAAAAGGAACGGGGTACCAGTCCAGTCTGGGGGGGGGTACCAGGCGGAGGAAGCAGGTTACCGGTCTAGTCTGCGGAGGGGGTACCGGGCGGAGGAAGCTGGGGAGGGGGTACAGGGTGGAAGAAGCGGGGTACCGGTCCAGTCTGCGGAGGGGGTACCAGGCGGAGGAAGCAGGTTACTGGTCCAGTCTGGGGAGGGGGTACCGGGCGGAGGAAGCTGGGGAGGGGGTACTGGGTGGAAGAAGCGGGGTACATGTCAGTCTGCGGAGGGGGTACCAGGCGGAGGAAGCAGGTTACCGGTCCAGTCTGGGGAGGGGGTACCAGGCGGAGGAAGCTGGGGAGGGGGTACCGTGTGGAAGAAGCGTGGTACATGTCAGTCTGCAGAGGGGGTACTGGGCGGAGGAAGCTGGGGAGGGGGTACCAGGTGGAAGAAGCGGGGTACATGCCAGTCTGGGGAGGGGGTACCGGGCAGAGGAAGCGGGGTACAGGCCGGTCTGGGGAGGGGGTACCATGCAGATGAAGTGGGGTACCGGTCCAGTCTCTGGAGAGGGTACCAGTCCAGTCTGGAGTGTGGGGACCAGGCGGAAGGACCGGGCCGGGGTACGAGTTCTCCTGACACCGCTCTCCCCACAGTCCTGGAGCGGTGGTGGGGCCCAAAGCGCATTGACTACTCCCTGTACTGCCCCGACGCGCTGACCGCCTTCCCCACCATCACCCTGCCGCACCTCTTCCACGCCAGCTACTGGGAGTCCTCCGACGTGGTAGCCTTCATCCTGCGCCAGGTGTGCTGGGGGGAGCCGGGAAGGGAGGGGCCAGCGGGTGTCGTGAGCATGGTGGGGAGCGAGCAGTGGCCGGTGCCCTGTGCCCGGGGGGCTGATGCCCTGCGGCGGGGAGGGGCGCGGGCGGTGGCCGTGGCTGGGGGCGCTGAGGCCGTGCTGCTATTGCAGGTGATCGAGAAGGAGCGCCCCCAGCTGGCGGAGTGCGAGGAGAGCTCCATCTACAGCCCCGCCATCCCCCGCGAGAAGTGGCAGCGCAAGCGCACGCAAGTGAAGATCCGGGTACGCCGCCTCCACCCGCCTGTGCCCGAGCAGGGGGCTGGCTGGGGGGGTGACGCGGGCCTGGGCAGGAGATGGTGCTGCTGGGGAGGGTGGGCAGAGGAGAGTGGGGGTGAGGGCGGTGGGGGCCCAGGTTGAGGGGTCTGGGAGGAGCGAGTGGGGAAGTGGGATTGAGTCCTAGGCTTTGATGGCTGGGTTATGACATTGGGGTGATGCAGGGTCAGCAGTACACCCCTGGCCCCCCAGCTGTGCTGGGCCGGGCTCCGGGGGCACGGGGCTTTGGACGGGAGGCTGGACTCAGCCCCAGCTGTGCTGGGCCGGGCTCCGGGGGCACGGGGCTCTGGACGGGAGGCTGGACTAGCTCAGGAAGGCCCCTCTGGGATGGGGGGAGAGACCCCAGCAGCCCTGGGGGGGAGGAAAGCAGGCGCCACTAACCCCCCTGCCCTGCCTCGCAGAACGTGACGTCCAACCACCGAGCCAGCGACGTCATCGTGTGCGAGGGGCGGCCCCAGGTGCTGAGCGGGCGCTTCATGTACGGCCCCCTGGACGTGGTGACACTGACCGGGGAGAAGGTACCGGCGCTGTGGGGGAGAGGCAGGGTCCCCCAGGGGGGCTGGGAGGGGGAACCCTGGCACTAGTGCCCTGGGGTGCCATGCAGCTGTGGACTCCGTTCCTGGCTCCCTCCCTCTGTCTGCCAGTCCAAGGCCAGAGCCCCAGGTCTCTCCAGCTGGCATTCCCTGCTATTCGGTGTCCATTGAGGTTCTCTGTTTGCATTCTCCGTTGGTCTGGGTCGGTTTCGCCCAGGCCTCCGATGACCCGTTCCCCCCCACCCCCCTCCCCAGGCAGTCGTGTGACACGAACACCTCAAGTCTCCTGCTCTCCCCACCGAGCAGATTTAACCCTTTTGCACCCACTGGCCAGCCATGCAAAGTACAGGGGGAAACTGAGGTACACTTTGGACTCATAAAAACATTAGAAAACTCTGACTTTGTCATAGGGGATGAGGAGGATCAGGAGTCCGTCTGGGTGCCGCAGCAGGTGCAGAGTGTGTGTGTGTGGGGGTCCATCTGAGTGCCCCAGCCGGTGCGGGGTGTGTGTGGGGGGGTCTGGGTGCCCCAGCAGGTGCGGGGTGTGTGTGGGGGTCTGTCTGGGTGCCCCAGCCAGTGCAGGGTGTGTGTGGGGGGTCTGTCTGGGTGCCCCAGCCGGTGCGGGGTGTGTGGGGGGATCTGTCTGGGTGCCCCAGCCAGTGTGGGGTGTGTGTGGGGGTCCATCTGGGTGCCCCAGCCGGTGCGGGGTGTGTGTGGGGGTCCATCTGGGTGCCCCAGCCGGTGTGGGGTGTGTGTGGGGGGGTCTGTCTGGGTGCTCCAGCAGGTGCTGCCCCCATGTAAGCATGAATGGAGGAGTCAATGTTCTGAATTTGCCACCGTGCTGGTTTGATTTTAAAGCTGAAATCTAACGAAGTGGGTTTGCCTCTTTGCTGGGTGTTGTAGCCGATATTCCAGTGGAAGCTAAGAGGAGAACCCCTTTTACTGAACCCAGGGAGCCTTAGCTACTAATTAACCCTTCCTTCCTCCTGGGCGAACTACTGGGCAGGGGTGTCCATGCGCTCACCTCGGACAGCATTTCTCACAGCAGGACACGCGGTTCTTCCCAACCAACCCGTTTAGTAATTGGCCAGAGCCACCTTAGCATGCCAGCAGCAGTGCACCACCTGAGCGTAGCTACAACCAGCGTTTCAGGCCTATCCCGCACAGCCTTGCAAGCAGTACCGCAGGGTTGAGGACGAGCGGTTAGACCAAGGAGCAATGCAGAGCACCCGGGTTTCTTTATAATCATCACTCAGCAATTCTTCCGCCCCGAACGCATGGACGCCCCTGCCCAGTAGTTCGCCCAGGAGGAAGGAAGCGCTTGTCTTTAGAGCCCGTTACACTGTGCTCCCTGCTTAGGGAGTGGATTGGTCCCAGCTTAGATAGCAGCAGAACTGCTTCACGTTCAATCCTCAGGCCTCCAGAGAAAAGCCCGCAAAACGCGATGGTTAAATCCAGCACACGGCTGCCCAAGGTATTGCTGGGGTGTGTAGACTCACCAAGCCAACCTGTAGCTATTTCTGTTAAAGAACAGCAGGGAAATGAAATCTCACCACTTCTTCTTCTCCTGCGAACCCTGGGCTGGGGGCGAGTCGTTCATCTCTTGGTGCCGGGTCCGTGGCTGAGGGGAGAGGCTGCCCACGAGGGTTCAGCTAGCTCTGGGGTCCCCCAGGGTGACCTCGGTTTTATATGCCACCTTCCAAATTGCTCTGAGCTTTCCAGCTCTCAGTTCCTCTGCTGTCCAGGAGATGGCGGTGATGTATGACACATTGCAGAGAGAGAGAGGGGTGTTGCTTTGATTCATGGCCAGGCCTGGTTAATAATTAGCCCAGCCTGGGATCCCCCCTCTCGAGCAATTCCTCTTAATGTTCCAGAGTCCGACCCTGGTGAGGGGGCCTCTCAGCCACCCTCCGGGTGCTGTGCAATTCCAGTCACTCCTAGAGAGCCCCAGTCACTTCCAAAGTGCACACACCAAACCCTGACTGATCCTTGCAGTCTGGTGGGCCCAATCCCCCGGCCCCAGATGATCCCTGATACCTTTGCTGCTTCACCCAGGGTCTGAGATGTCCCAGGGAGGAACAAGACAGAGGGTTGGCGAGGAGAGGGGTGTCTCTGTCTCCCAAGGCAGACGGCTGCACGCCGGCGTCAGGGAGGGCTGGCTGGTTAAGACTTCTTGGGCTCTCAGGAACTTTTTTGGGTCACCCAGCAAGCCGGACCCAGCTGCCTTAAACTTACCTCTTCTCCCCTGGCCCTTGGCTCACACCTGGGAGCAGCTGCTCTTCTCTGTCACCTGGCAGGGACTCTTAGCTAGACGAAGCAAGCTGGATGTCTTGTCCATGAGTGAACTAGGGCAGTCTTTGGGGTGAGGGTCTGACAGCAGCGGGGAGATCCCTTCGCAGGGATCACTCGCCTTTCCTGGGAACGGTGTCATTTAGCTTTAGCTTAATTCTAGACTCCGAGAGGTAGCCGGGCTCTCCAGACGAGAGGTCTCGGCCGCTCCAAGGGGAAGCTGGACGCCTGCACAGGGTGATCTCGGATCCTGGCCGGGCCGGGGAGCCGAGAGAGCGGTGGCTGTTAAGAGCCGACGTTAACGTCTGTGCGGCTCCCCGCAGGTGGACATCTACATCATGACGCAGCCGCTGTCGGGGAAGTGGCTGCACTACGGCACCGAGGTGACAAGCAGCAGCGGGCGCCTGGCCTTCCTCATCCCGCCCGACAAGGCGCTGGGCATCGGCATGTACCCCGTGCGCATGGTGGTCAGGTGAGACCCCCCGCCCTGCCCTGCCCGGGTGCATGTGACCCTGGGGAGGGGAGACACAGGGTCCAGGGTGGAGGGACGTACTGGGGAGTGGGGCTGTACCAGGAGCCTGGCAGGGAGAGCCCTCGGTGGGGAAAGCAGTGTTGGGAATGGGTGAGGGGAGGCTGTTGGAGGCAGGGGACCCCCTCTGGGCAAGGCTTGCGGGACACCCCCCTCCCCCACAGTGTGTGTGGGGAGGAGGGGGAGATCTATGTGCAGGGGGGATGTCTCTGGGCTCCCCTGTCCTTCTCGGTCCCTGACGCCCTCCGCTCCCGTGCAGAGGGGATCACAGCTATGCCGAGGCCTTCCTGACGGTGGTGGCACGCAGCACCGAGGCGGTTGTCTTCAGCATCGACGGCTCCTTCACGGCCAGCGTCTCCATCATGGGCAGCGACCCCAAGGTGCGGGCAGGCGCCGTCGACGTTGTGCGGTAGGTGCCCCCAGTGACCCCTCTCCCCCGCCCCGAGTAAACCTCCCACTCCTGTCCCTACGCCCAGCAACCCTCTACCACCCTGCTAACCCCCTTCCCGCTGCTGTCCTCTCAGCTCCTGCCCCCCCCAGCTCCCCATGCCCCCCCCCCCATGATGCCCGTGTCGTGTTGCCCCAGGCACTGGCAGGACTCGGGGTACATGATCATCTATGTGACGGGGCGGCCCGACATGCAGAAGCACCGCGTGGTGGCCTGGCTGTCGCAACACAACTTCCCGCACGGCGTCGTCTCCTTCTGCGACGGCCTCACCCACGACCCCCTGCGCCAGAAAGCTGCCTTCCTGCAGAGCCTGCGCACCGAGGTGGGGCCTGCGCCCAGCGCCGCGGGGGACAGGGCATAGCCAGGGTTTGGGGGTGACGGCGGGCAGGCCAGGCCGGGGCTAAGTCAGTGTCAGGAGCGGGCTGGCGCAAGGGGGCAGGGTTTGGGTGGTGTGAGGGGTGGAGCTTGGGAGGTGCAAGGGGGTGGGGCTTGGACAGCACAAAGGGGTGGGGCTCAGGTGTTGCTAGGGGGCGGGGCTCGGGCAGCGGGAGGGGCTCGGGTGGTACGAGGAGGTGGGGTGCCAGGCTGAGTACCCATGTACTGCAGGCAGAGGTCACCATTGTGGCTGGCTATGGCTCCACGAAGGACATCTCGGTCTACAGCTCCCTGGGGCTCTCGCCCACCCAGATCTACATCGTCGGGCGCACCGTCAAGAAGTTCCAGAACCAGTGCCAGGTACGCGGGCACCAGGGGGTATAAGCTGCAGTCCCCGGATAGGGCACTGGCTGGCTCAGGAACTGGGACATGGGGCCTTTCCCCTCTAGCGGGCGCTGGCTCTGGTCTGGCCCCAGGGCAGGAGACTGGGTGGCTCAGGGGGGTGGGGAATGGGACACGGGAGCCTTCCCTTCCAGAGGGCACAGAGCCCCTGGGCCAGAAGGATGGGAGGCAGTGGTGCCCATGGTCCTTGGGGGGCTGGCATGGGGACAGTGGGGGCTGGGCCCCAGCGCTCCCCCGTCCCTCTGTCCCCACACTCAGTCCGTGCGTCTGTCCGCAGTTCTTGTCCGAGGGCTACGTGGCGCACCTGGCCCAGCTGGAGACGGCATCGCTGGCACATTCGCCCAAGGGGGCACCGCGGCCCACGCTGGGCAAAGGCACCTACGGCTGCCCCGCCCCCGTCGACTTCCTGCGCAAGCAGAGCCAGCTGCTGCGCTCGCGGGGGCAGAGCCAGGCGGAGCGTGAGGGGGGTGCCCCGGCACCGCCCCGCGCCAAGGCCCGCAGCATCAGCCTCAAGCTAGAGAGCGAGGAGTGAGCCCCCCGCGGCTTCGCGGCCTGGAGCGAGCGCCGAGCCCGCACGAGGAGACGAGGGCGCCCGGCACGGAGAGGGAGCTCCCGACGGGACCACGCGCTGCACCGCTGCCCCGGCACGGGGCGAGAACTGTGCGTGGGGGCCCGAGGAGCCCCCCAGCACTGGGCATGGCCAGCCCCCCATCCCCCTGGGCTCCCCTCCCCCACCCACAGCCCACTGCTCTCTTGGGCATGGCCTGCCTGCCACCCACAGCCCCCTGCTTCCCCAGCCCTGGGGTCCCCTCCCCTGCCCACAGCCCCCCCCCCCCCCCCCCCCGCGCCCTGGGCCCACCCCCCCCCCAGCTCTGCTGTTGCCCCTCAGTCCCAACCCACAGACCTCTGCCAGCCCAGCCCTGAGACCCCCTTGTTGCCCACGCTGCTCTGTCTGGGAGTCTGTGACTGGGGTTCCCAAGGGAAGGGTGAGTCGCTCCTGGGAATTAGGGGGTTGGGCCTCTCCACCCTGCCCCCCATGCAAGGCCTAGATCTGGCACATTTGCCCCTGGGCCCTGCTGTCCGCATCAAAGCGACTGGGAGGTGGGCCCAGCTGCCCCTGTCTCTGGGCAGCCCCTGTACCCCGCAGCCTGCATGACCCAGCCCCCCTGTACAGAGACCCCACCCATGCACCCAGCCCCGGCTGTGTCCAGTGTGAAGCTGGATCCCAGAAGCAGGGTCAGACAGCCTGGGCATGAGTTTAGCCCATGCCCACCACGCTGGGCACGTTACACCCCCACCCAGCGGCAGGGGGGCTCATTATTTATTTTTGTTGGTGTCAGAGTTAGTGAGTGAGGCAGGGAGGGGCCAGGCCCAGAGGAGGCGGGGCCTGGTGGGGGAGGGGCCGGAAGGATTCATGACTCTTGGTTTTTTTTTTTAAATTGTGTAAATGTGGAATAAAAATGTAAAAATAAATAAACAGAGAATGGTACAAACAAGAAGGGCCGGTTCCTGGGGGCGGGAGAGGGCAATACAGGGCGGTGGGGGGGCGGAAATTTATTTGACTGGAGTGTTAAAATCACTGGTTATAACCTATTTAGCCGGGAGCGAGAGGGGGCAGGGCCTTGTCAAAAATGGGATTAGCTGATCCAAGGGTCGGTCCTGGGGCTGGTTTTGTTCAATATCTTCATTAATGATCTAGAGGATGGCGTGGACTGCACTCTCAGCAAGTTTGCAGATGACACTAAACTTGGAGGAGTGGTAGATACGCTGGAGGGTAGGAATAGGATACAGAGGGACCTAGACAGTTTGGAGGATTGGGCCAAAAGAAATCTGATGAGGGTCAACAAGATCGAAGAATCCCATGCACCTCTACAGACTAGGAACTGAATGGCTAGACAGCAGTTCTGCAGAAAAAGACCTAGGGGTTACAGTGGACAAGAAGTGTGCCCTTGTTGCCAAGAAGGCTAACAGCATTTTGGGCTGTATAAGTAGTGGCATTGCCAGCAGATCAAGGGACGTGATCATTCCCCTCTATTTGACATTGGTGAGGCCTCATCTGGAGTACTGTGTCCAGTTTTGGGCCCCACACTACAAGAAGGATGTGGAAAAATTGGAAAGAGTCCAGCGGAAGGCAACAAAAATTATTAGGGGGCTGGGGCACATGACTTATGAGGAGAGGCTGAGGGAACGGGGATTGTTTAGGCTGCAGAAGAGAAGAATGAGGGGGGATTTGATAGCTGCTTTCAACTACCTGAAAGGGGGTTCGAAAGAGGATGGCTCTAGACTGTTCTCAGTGGTGGCAGATGACAGAACAAGGAGTAATGGTCTCAAGTTGCAGTGTGGGAGGTTTAGGTTGGATATTAGGAAAAACTTTTTTACTAGGAGGGTGGTGAAGCACTGGAATGGGTTAACTAGGGAGGTGGTGGAATCCCCATCCGTAGAGGTTTTTAAGGCCCGGCTTGACAAAGCCCTGGCTGGGATGATTTAATTGGGGATTGGTCCTGCTTTGAGCAGGGGGTGGGACTAGATGACCTCCTGAGGTCCCTTCCAACCCTGATATTCTGTGATTCTATGATGAGGGGGTTGGGGTGCAGGAGGTGGCTCCAGGCTGGGATTGAGAGGTTTGGAGGGCGGGAGGGGGATCTTACCTCAACCAGCTCCCGGAGGCAGTGTCATATCCTGCCTCCGGCTCCTACGTGGAGGCGTGGCCAGGCGGCTCCGCACACTGCCCCATCTGCAGGCACCGCCCCCACAGCTCCCATTGGCAGTGGTTCCTGGCCAATGGGAGCTGCGAGGGTGGCGCTTAGGGCAGGGGCAGCGTGTGGAGCCCCCTTGATGCCCCTACGTGTAGGAGCCAGAGGAGGGATATGACGCTGCTTCTTGGGAGCCGCATGGCTGGCGGCTAGCAGGAAGCCTGCCAGCCCTGCTGTGCGGCGCCGCCAACCGGACAGTCAACGGCCCAGTCAGCAGGTGCTGACTGGAGCCATCAAGATCCCTTTACGACCGGGTGTTCTGGTTGAAAAACAGACACCTGGTCACCCTACCCACATCCCAGCGCTGTGTACCAGGGCCCCGCACTCGGCCTCCTTTCCCCGGTCCCAGCGCTGCAGGCCCAGGCCCCGCACTCGGCCTCCTTTCCCCGGTCCCAGCGCTGCTTTTATTATTCCCATGGGAGAAGAACTATGTGGTGGTAGAGGAGGCCCTTGCGGTAAAGTGGGTTTGTGATGCCTTGCGTTACTACGTCCTCGGAGCCCCATTCACGCTGGTCACTGACCACGCCTCGCTCCAGTGGCTGGCCAGAATGAAACATCATAATATGAGGATAATGCGCTGGTACTTGGCACTACAACCCTATGCTTTTACAGTTCGCCATAGGGTGGGGAAGGACCATGCGAATGCAGATTTTTGGTCCTGCCTGGGAGGTGTGGAAGGGTCTGGCCCCCATGAGCGGGAGCCAGACGTAAGGGGTGTGTGTGTGTAGCGAGGCAGTGTGGTTCCCCACCACCCCAGGGAGGGACGAGCCTCTCCAGATACCAAAGTGGACGGAGCCAGTGAACCCTGCACCCGCCCCCCAGAGGTCAAGGCGCAGGACAGGAAGTATAAAAGCCCAACCCCACAGCTCATTAGAGATGTGGCTGCTGCTGGAGGTGCCAGATGCCTGTTGTCATGGAGTGTGGGGGAGTCAGGGCCCTGCACCCCTCTTCCTGAGATTCACCGTGACTCTCAGCCAGCCAGTAAAACAGAAGGTTTATTAGGTGACAGGAACACAGTCCCAAGCAGAGCATGTAGGTACAACCAGAACCCCTCAATCAAGTCCTTCTGGGGGGTTTAGGGAGCTTAGACCCCAGCTTGGGGTTCCCCGCATTTTACCACCCAGCCCAAAACGGACAACAAAACCTCCTCCAGCGGCTCTCTTCCTCCTCCCCCCAGCTCCTCCTCTTCTTTGTTCAGTCTCCCGGCCAGGTGTCACTTCTCCCAACCCCTCTCCTGGCTCAGGTTACAGATCAGGTAGCTTCCTTCAAGGGAAGTCCCCCATCCCCAATGCAACCCCCCTGCAACATTCCCAGGTCAAATCCACCCCGCTCCCTGCTCCCTCACACCTGTGGCTTAGCTCCCAGTTGGGAGGCCCCAGCAATTGGCGGCTGACCCGAACACTGGCCAGACCAGCCGATGCCTGATGCCGACCCGAGCCCGGAGAAGCAGTCAAGCCTGCCCTTCGCAAATTACCCAGAGGAGCTGTCAAGCTTATTGCTCGCCAGTTGCCCTGAGGAACCCATGGTGCTTGACCCCTTGGGAGACACCGTCTGGATGCAGATACCTCTGCGGGGGAGTCAGGAAGTAGCCCGGGGGCAGCTGACCCTCGTCTGGCTGCAACACTGCCAGAGCCAATGTCAGTGTGTTGCGGCCAGGATCCCCACTGACGCAGCAGCAGGTCCTCTTCCACTGCTAGGGTCCTGCGCTGGGACGCAGTGGAGTGGGTGGCCTGTGTGGGTGGCCGTCTCCCGCTCTTGCAGGCCCTTGGAACCAGGGCTGGGGCTTAACTGTTTGCTCAACCCCGCCTGAACCACTGACCCTTTGCTGTCCCGCCCTGACCCAGGGCAAGGGCCCGCTCGTTATATAGCAGCTACTCAGCTCCGAGGACCGGCGCGTGGGACTCGCTACTGCCCGCCAACCGGCCGTAATCCTTGGTTGTGCCTCTATCGCGGGCCATGAGACCCCGTGGCCAGACTAGTTCCCCGACCCAAATGAACGGACGTAGCGAGGCGGTGTGCTTCCCTGCCGCCCTGGGGAGGGACGAGCCCTGGCCGAACCCTTCTACAGCTGTCTACACTACTACTTCTATCAGTATAAGGTACGTCGCTCAGAGGTGTGAATAAGCCACCTCCCTGAGCTAAATCATTTACAACGACATAAACACTGGTGTGGGCAACCTCTCCTGCCAACGTCGTTATCACTGCTCATTGGGGGTGTATTAATCAAGCTGACCGGAGAGCTCTCTCCGGTTGGCTTTGAGTGGCTAGAGCTGCACTGCTGTAAGCCCTCTAGTGTAGCAACAGCCTAAGTGGTTTCAAGACTGAGCTTGATGGAGGGGATGGCATGAGACGGCCTGCAATGGCATGTAGCCGATCTGCGACTGCTACCAGCAAATGTCTCCAATGGCCAGAGATGGGACACTAGATGGGGAGAGCTCTGAGTTACTACAGAGAATTTTTTCCCAAGTGTCTGGCTGGTGGGTCTTGCCCACATACTCAGGGTCTAACTGATGGGCATATTTGGGGTCGGGAAGGAATTCTCCCCCGGGTCAAATTGGCAGAGGTTTTTTTGTGTCTCTGCCACATTGGGGCACGGGGTCACTTGCTGGTTTGAACTAGCCAGAGTCAATGGTGGATTCTCTGTCACTTGACTGGAGGACTTTGGTAACTCAGCCAGAGGTCCTGGGTCTATTACAGGAGGAGCGAGTGAGGCTCTCTGGCCTGCAAGGTGCAGGAAGTCAGACAAGATGATCACGATGGTCCCTTCTGGCCTTAAAGTCCAGGAGTCATCTGACCAGGATAAACGTAGCTCAGTGGGAAGGGCTGGATTCATACCCCAGCACCTGCCTGGTCCCTGCGGGGGGGCGGCACTTTGACAGCCCAGCTCGCTGCACTCAGGGATTTGATGGCACTTTGGAGAATCAATCCTTAATCAGAAAGGTCCACTTAGCCATCACTGGGGGAGCTACGGCCCTTGCTGAGCTCCCTGTCCCTGGGCAAACTGGGCCTGACTAGCCCCAGGCAGGAATTGAATGCACAACCCTTGGCAGTCGACTTCAGGGCCTCTTGCCTGCTCCCCTAGCCCCCTTGTGGCCAGACGGGCACCCCCCAGAAGGAAGCACCAGCACTCCCAAGCAGAGTGAAGCAGCGTTGCTGAGAGTGAGGGCACGGCTCCCTACAGGCCAGCAGATGCCAGCCACCAGCTCAGGCTGGCCCCTTGGGGGAGGTCAGCCTGGTGGAACAGTGCCAGGGCCTGAGCCCGCAGTACCCACCACTCCCCTCCCCCCACAGCACCCCCTCCTGCCCCTGCCGACACAGCAATTCCAGATGCTCGCAGGTTGCAGGTGGATTTTAGAGACTTGCACACATCAGTTGGTAACAGGCAGCCCCGCTCCCCCTGCCCCTCCCTCTCTGCAGCACAACTGGGGGAGCTGCCCCCCCCCACAGGCCCTGCCTCAGGAACTGCCTCCACCTCACACAGGTAGTAGGAGGAGAAGGAACCTCTCCCATCACTTGTCCCCAGCCAGGGCGGCCTGGGGCTAAGGCTTAGGGCCAGTCCCCTCCCCCTAAGTCAGCACAATTAGAGGGTGGGGTTCCCAAGGCCCACGGCCCCCCCTCTTGTGCTGTGAAGGGCTCAACTCAGCGCCAAGTGCCCAGGCGGGCGACAGCGCTGCAGCCACAATCTGGGGGCAGTGCCAGGCTGAGAACTGCTTGCTGGGCATTAGGAGAGTGGGGATAACCCCATGGGGGATCAGCAGTGACCTGCAGATAAACCAGCTACAAGGCACCAACCCCAGCTCACACACCCACGTAACAGGGGCTGCAGGGTGCCCAAGGGCAGCTCTAATGTGGAAGCGGTGGAGGGGGGCATGGCAGCGGCTCTGGGCTCCTTGGCCTGGCTCAGGCGGGGAGGGCAGAGCCCATGGATAAATATCAGTTTATTGGCTACAGAGCATGGGAAGCGAGGACGAGGAGCACGGGGGCGCCAAGCACAGACGGACAGACAGACGGATGCTGCCAGCTCACTCCAGCCCAGGCCCTGGGGCGGTCGGCACAGCCCCCTCTGGCAGCACCCTGCTGCTCCCCGGGCCTGGCACAGCCGCTACTGGGAGAAGATGCCCTTGAAGCGGATCTTGTCCTCATTGTCCTTCTGGCGCAGGCGCGTCTCCAGACTGCGCAGCTCCTTGGCCACCACGGGGCCCAGTGACGGGTCCAGTGCCAGCACCTTGGCAAAGTCGGCCTGGGCCTCGGCCGTATTCCACACGGCGGCATGCGCCTTCCCCCGCTTGAAATAGGCCTTGACATTGTCTGTGGGGAGAGAGCACGGGGCGGTGCCCCTCAGCCCCGACTCTCAACCCCCTGCTATCCCAGCCCTGGGCTCCCCTCCCGCCCCACAGCCCTACCGGTGCCCCTCAGCCCCGACTCTCAACCCCCTGCTATCCCAGCCCTGGGCTCCCCTCCC
>NC_048299.1:163502414-163532642 GCF_013100865.1 Trachemys scripta elegans
AGCCCTACCGGTGCCCCTCAGCCCCGACTCACAACCCCCTGCTATCCGAGTCCTGGGCTCCCCCACACAGCCCTACCGGTGCCCCTCAAACCCGACTCACAACCCCCTGCTATCCCAGGCCGGGGCTCCCCCACACACAGCCCTGTCAGTGCCCCTCAGACCCAACTCTCAGCCCTCTGCTAGCCCAGCCCTGGGCTCCCCCACACATAGCCCTGTCAGTGCCCCTCAGACCCGACTCACAACCCCCTGCTATCCCAGTCCTGGGCTCCCGCCCACAGCCCTGTCAGTGCCCCTCAGACCCGACTCTCAGCCCCCTGCTAGCCCAGCCCTGGGCTCCCGCCCACAGCCCTACTGGTGCCCCAAAATCCCGACCTGCAGCCGCTGCTGTCCCAGCCGTGTCCCGCACAGCTCCTTACCTTCGTACTTATTGAGGATGGAGGAGCAGTGGTCCAGCACCTCGTAGTATTCGTGGCACAGCAGCTTGCACTGGCAGTAGTTCAGCAGCAAGGGGGTGATCTTCTGGTCCAGCTGGATCCAGTCTGGGGAGCCCGGCTGCTCCTGCAAGGGGGGAGGGGAATGAGGAGCAGGCACAGGGGGAGGGGGGAAGGCAGGGGAGACCTGGGGCTGGATCCTGGCAAATCAGTGGGCTTGATGCGGCCACTAAGGCAGAGGCGCCTGCGGTGGGGGATTGTGGAAATATTGTCATGCACTATGTGCGTGACTCAGTTTCCCCACCCACTCCGCAATGGGGGTGAAAGGGTTAATTCCTCCTCTAGGACGGGGTGGCTGGGAGTCACGTGACCAGCGGTAGGCCTCAGCCAGAGCCCCTGCACTACCAACTGCAGAGCCAAGGGCCGGCCCAGAGAGGGGACAGACCCAGCAGGAGGCCGGACTAGGAACCAGGCTCAGAGACATGGGGCAGCGAGCATCCGACAGACACCAGGAGGGCCCTTGACATAGAGGCTGCAGTTTCTGCTCATCTGGATGTGACGTAGGCCTGGCTGCCCCAAGGCATGACCGGGCGGCCCCGGCTGCAGGTGCGCCCTGGGGCGTCGCTCCCTGGAGGCAGAGCAGACTGATCTCAGCAGGACTCGGTGCCGGAGCTCATGGGGAAATGGGACTGGAGACGAAAGCCCCATCCCTGAGCTGCGGAGGGCTTGGTGCTAACGGGGGCTCTCCCAGGAGAGCGTGTGGAAGGAGGCATGCCAGGCCCCTCGGGGGCAGGTCGGTGGGAGTGGCCTGGAGCAGCCGCTGAGCCAGCTCCCTGAACCCCACATAGTCAGGGTCAGCATCTGTGGTGCCCGGTTGGGGCATCGCTCACCTTCATCTGCAGGTTCTTCAGGCAGGCGATGGCATCGTAGTACTTGGCGGCTGCCTCGGTCACCTTGCCCTGGCGATAGAGCTCGTTGCCCTCCTCGTGGATCAGCGGAACAGCCTGCATCTTCTCCTCGTCCGTCATGGCCCACGGGTCCTGCCGGTACGAGCCGGGCGCCTCCACCTGCAAGATTGTGTCAGTGGAGGAGAGCCTGGTCCCGCCCAAGCCCCGGGGTACCACGCCCATCCAGAGAGAGCCCGCCCCAGCCCTGGGGTACCACGCCCATCTAGAGAGAGCCCGCCCCAGCCCTGGGGTACCACGCCCATCCAGAGAGAGCCCGGCCCCACCCCAGGCCCAGGGTACCACGCCCACCCAGAGACAGCCCAAACCCCGTGTACCATGTCCATCCAGAGAGAGCCCAGCCACGCCCCAGCCCTGGGGTACCACGCCCACCTAGAGAGAGCCCAGCCCCGGGGTACCATGCCCATCCAGAGAGCGCCCAGACCCAGGGCCGGCTCCAGGCACCAGCTTGTCAAGCAGGTGCTTGGGGCGGCCACTGCGGAGAGGGGCGGCACGTCCAGTTATTCAGCAGCAATTCAGCGGATGGTCCCTCACTCTGGCTCAGAGCGAAGGACCTTCCGCCGCAGATCATGATCGCGGCTTTCTTTTTTTTCTTTGGCTGCTTGGGGCGGCCAATACCCTGGAGCCGGCCCTGCCCAGACCCCATGTACTACGCCCATCCAGAGAAAGCCCAGGCACCTCGTCCATCACCCCACCTCCATCCCCTGGACCCATCCCCAGGCACCACACCTGGCAAGGGAAGAGCCCCAGCCCAGTCCAGCCCCTGGCACCACTCCCCAATTCTACCACCCCCTCCCCACAGCATCCCCACCTCTCAGGGACCCCGTTTCCAGCTGGGGTCCCCCACCCCTCAGAGTCGCCCCATCCCCAGGTCAGGGTCCCCAGGCCCTCGTCACCTTCAGCATGTCGATGGCGAAGATGAGGGGCTGGGGGTTCTGCTGCAGGTCATCCAGGTCGGGGTAGCCCAGAGAGTGGTGCTCATGCATCTGGGCGATGCCACAGCAGTGCCGCTGTCCCTCCAGGGGGTCCTTCCCTGCTGCGATGTTCCGCAGGCTCTTCGCCACCAGCGGGTACAGCACCACATGCTGGGAGGACAGGGCGTCAGCAGGGGAAAGGGGGGTCACACAGGAACCTGGGGCGCAGGCTGAATGCAGGAATTGGTGGTACTGACCCTGGGCACCTGCCCACTCTGTGTGGCCTCCTGGGGGGAGGGATCATTCTCTTCCCTGGGGCCAGGAGCTCAGGGCCAAGGTTCATCACTGTGCCAGCTGGGTTGGAACCAGACCCATTAATAACGATGGGCTGGAATCAACACCCACAAATGGAGGCGACCCAGCAGAGACACGGGAGCCCAGTAACTCCTAACCACCAGCCCAGGAAGGCGCCTGGCTGGGGCTGGGCACAGACGGGAGGAGCTGGGGCTGCGGGGAGGCATGCCTGGTCTGCATTGCAAGGCTCTGCCAGCTACGAGAGCGAGAAAATCAACCAGCAGAGCTGCGCTGGCAGAACCCCCGGCGCAGACATGAGAGCCGCTGCCTGCAGAGCATGTGGTGTTTGGGAAGGTTGGGTCGCTGTGGTGGCAGATCTTCCCCTGCTGCCTTTCATCTGGCCAACACGGTTAGACTGGTGCTCTACAGTACAGAGCCCTGGCTGGTCCGGCTATAATCGCTGCATGCTCGGGTCCCCCCAGGGCTAAAAGCCTCCAACAGATCTCGGCTGGACTAGCTCCTGTTGAGTCTGAAGGCCGAGAACCCTTGAGGCCATATGGCCTGCACTTGTGGATGGCTCTGCCCAGAGCCTGGCGAAATCAAAGGCTGCTCCCCAGAGAGACTGTCTCAAGGCTGGGGTTACAGCACAGACAACAGAAATTCTTCATGGGGGGCCCTGGTGTCACACAGGAACTTGGCCTGTATCCCACCCCCCAGGAACAGTGCTCGGAGAGGGGATGCAGGGAGCTGTGGGGCCGGCAGGAGTAGGAGGATATCTTGGTGTCACACAGGAACTTGGCCTGTATCCCACCCCGCAGGAACAGTGCTCGGAGAGGGGATGCAGGGAGCTGTGGGGTCGGCAGGAGTAGGAGGATACCTTGGTGTCACACAGGAACTCAGCCTGCTCCCCGTCCCGCATGGTGCTCAGGATGGTCTCCCACACTGGCAGCTTGAATTTCTTGCCAATAATGAGCTCCATGGGCTTCCCGCGGGCACGGCTGTCGTCCAGCACGCGGTGCTCCCCTTCGGACAGCATGGTGCGGTAGTGGAAAGTGGCCTGGGTAGGAGATCGAACGTGGATGAGGTTGTTCTCCACCCCACCCAGCACAACAGGGCTCCACAGGCCAATGACTGCTCGCCGAGACCCACTGGCCGTGACAGGGCAGGGAGGCTCGCGTTGGAAGGTGTGTGCACTAGCGCTGGGATTCTCAGCTGTCGCTGACAACCCCCAGTGACGGTGTGACAAAGTGGGGATTTTCCCTTGTTATGTTGTATGTGAGCCTATGTGAATGTCATAACTATAAAGGGAAGGGTAACAGCTCTCCTGTGTACAATACTTTAAAATCCCTCCTGGACAGAGACACCAAAATCCTTTTACCTGTAAAGGGTTAAGAAGCTCAGGTAACCTGGCTAACACCTGACCCAAAGGACCAATAAGGGGACAAGATACTTTCAAATCTTGGTGGGGGGAAGGCTTGTGTTTGTGCTCTTTGTTTTGGTGTGTTCGCTCTTGGGACTAAGAGGGACCAGACATCAATTCATGCTCTCCAAATCTTCCTGAACAAGTCTCTCATATTTCAAACTTGTAAGTAACAGCCAGGCAAGGCGTGTTAGGTTTGTCTTTGTTTTCTCAACTTGTAAATGTTCCTTTTGCTAGAGGGTTTACCTCTGTTTGCTGTAACTTTGAACTTAAGGCTAAGGTGGTCCTCTGAGCTCTTTGAATCTGATTACCCTGTAAAGTTATTTTCCATCCTGATTTTACAGAGACGATTTTTACCTTTTTTCTTTAACTAAAAGCCTTCTTTTTAAGAACCTGATTGATTTTTCCTTGTGTTAAGATCCAAGGGGAGTGGATCTGGACTCACCAGGAATTGGTGGGGGAAAGGAGGGGAGATGGTTAAATTCTCCTTGTGTTAAGATCCAAGGGTTTGGATCAGTGTTCACCAGGAAATTGGTGAAGTCGTCTCTCAAGGCTACCCAGGGAAGGGAGTTAGTACTTGGGAGTGGTGGCAGCAGACCAGATCGAAGCTGGTAGTTAAGCTTAGAGGTTCTCATGCAGGTCCCCACATCTGTACCCTAAAGTTCAGAGTGGGGAAGGAACCTTGACAGTGAGTCTTACTGTTTTGCATGAATGCTGTGTGTGCCTCAGTTTCCCTGTGTATTGCACCAATGGCTAGGTGGTGGGAATAAGGGGGTGTGACTTTTGAGGGGGCTGCTCCAGCTGCCTGAACCGATGCTATAGCCACCCCTTCGTAACCTGAGACCCAGGATTGGGATGTGACCAGGTGACTCTTGGCCCGGGAAGCGAGACAAAGGCCAGAGGAGAAGCAAGGGGCAGGGCAGGGGCCAGGCAGCTGGAAGTGAGTAGGTCTCGGCTGGCTTGGGGCGCAGAGGGAGGGCGAGAACCCTGGCTCTGGGCTCCCATCCCCGCAAGATGGACTTGGCTGAAAGTCACTGATTTCTGTGCTACGCTGTGTTCCTGTCGCCTAATAAACCTTCTGTTTTACTGGCTGGCAGAGAGTCACGTCTGACTGCGGCGTTGGGGTGCAGGGTGCCCTCCGGCTTCCCCAGGAGCCCCGCCTGTGCAGACTCCTGCGGGAAGCGCACGGTACGGAAGGGGAGGCTGAATGCTCCGAGGTCAGACCCAGGAAGGTGGAAGCTGTGGAAGCTTCTTGCCCTGGAGGCTGTCTACTTAGAGAGAGGAGGCTCCCCCGGAGTCCTGACTGGCTTCGTATGGAGTCGTTCCAGAGCATCGCCATGGTGACTCCACGACACGGGGCCATGCTCCTACTGGTCCATTAGATAGGAGATGGGCCCTGGCAGGAACAGGGTCACCCAGCGCACCCCTCTCCTGGGGGCTGCCGTGTGCCCAGCTTGGGGACATGTGCTCCTGGCAGGCCCCTGCTACATACCACGTCCAGCCCTGCTCACCCACTGGACTGGGCCGCGCTGCACGGCCCTGACCTCCCGGGCAGGACACGGGGGCATCAGCCTGAGCTCTGCCAGCCCTAACGGGCTCCCCTACCCTGAGCTACTCTGTCCCCACAGGGCCCAGGCACCGTGCCAGGCCTGCTGGGGGCAGGCCCAGTGCCCAGCCCTGCCCATACTGGGTGGACAGGCCCATGCTGCCCCCAGGGCTCTGGCTGCCGTTCCCCCTCCCAGAGCCAGGCCCTGGAGAATGTAAAGAGGAAGCGACCCTACCAAAATATACCCCTCCCCCCGGGCCCCGCGCGCCACTGCCCCACCCCAACCAGAGAAGGCGGGGCCCGTCACTGCTGGAGCTCGGGCCACGCCCCCCGGATAGAACGTCACTGCCCCGCCCCCTTGAGGAAGGCGGGAGGGCGGGCAGGCAAAAAAGCTTTCTGAGTGCTCCGCCCCACTAGCGTGGCTGGCCAATCAGCACGCAGGAGCGGTTGTATGTCACTGACAACAGCACCAATAGAAGCGCGGTGCTGGAAGGCGGGGCACGTCACCATAGTACCGGCTCATTGCCGCATGCGCAGTCACCACCGCAGCCCGTGTCAGCGCCGCCGGATTCTGCCAGGCAGGCGCCGCTAGGTCCCTCCTAACGGTCTGTTCCCGCCGCGCATGCGCGCCGTAGCCCGGCCCCGCTCTGTCCCCAGGGGGTGGGGCAGCTGGTTACCTTGGTGCCGTCGCGGTAGTCGGGCATCGGACCCCGGCCCTCCTGCACCAGCCGCTTCACGATCCCGTCGGCCCGCAGCTGCGCTGCCTGATCCGCCATGATGGCTCCCGCACAGCGGCTTCTACCTACGCCGCCGACTCGGACAGCTCCGGGGCTTTCCGGAAGGGCTCGGCTACTTCCGGAACCGCTCGGTCATTCTCGGAACCGCTCGGCTTCAGCTGGCGGGCGCTCGGTTATTTCCGGAATGGCTCTCCTGGCGGCGGGAGGTCCGCGCTGCAGCGAATGGAAGAGCGGGGGGGAGGTGCTTAGCCTTGTTCACTCTGAAGCCTACTGACCACGGGACTCTGCCTTATGCCCCTGACCTGTGCTAGCCCTCCCTACCCATCTCACCCTACCAAGCCCACTATCTTGCCCCCCCACCCTGCCATGGGTCTGTGGGGTTAGGAGGCCTAGCTGGGGGCATTTTGCAAGATAGGAGCTTGCTACTACTGCTCCCAGCTAGAGGAGCTGGTAGTTGGGAAGCGAGGCCATGGGTTGGAGCCCTACCCAGGGAGAGGTTGTGCATAGTGGGAGGGTTGCTTGTGCCCAGGGCTTTGTACAGGATGGCAGAAGTCACTGCAGAATCACCTCTAAACCGTGACACACACCCACTGGGTGTCCATGGGCTCCCCAGCACTGAGGCGACTCTGCTGGTTTGCCCTATCTCTGCAAACCACAATTGGAAGATGTGACTGGGGTCTCAGGGGGCCAGGCTGCATAGAATGGGGCAGATGAGCTCCAAAACTGATGGTTATTTTAATAATTAGATTCACCAATCCAGCAACAAAACAGCTTCTACAATACCTTGCTGGTTACCCAGAAGCCAAAAACACAGTTCCCTTAAAGCAACCCAGCCTTGAGCACCCACCCAGACACCCAAGTCAAATATGATGAGGATTACTGAAAATCTTGTTCATCATAGAAAAAGTTCTACCAATCCCAAAGCATTGTACACATCACCCACAAGGTCAACAAATATTCCAGATCTTTCCCAAATACATGCGTACAGCCAATTCTTATTAACTAAACTAAGATTTATTAAAGAGAAGAGAGAACTGGTTAAAAACTTATTTTACATACAGGTATGAATAGAGTTCTTATGTCAGTTTCATAGTAGAGATGGTGAGCTTTAGAGTTGTAAAAAGTTCTTTCAGAATTAGTCCGTAGATTTCAGTCCCATGTCCAATATCAGGGCAATCCAGATAGGACTGGAGACTTCAGTCCTGTGACTCCAAATTCCACTGATGAAGCTTAAGCAGATCTGAGATAACAGGATCAGGGCCCTAGGCGTTCTTTTTATAGTTGTCTGGCAGTCCTGACTGTGCAGTCCCTGGGTGAAGAATAGTGTCTTTGAACTAACCTATTTCCTAATATCGCCAATAATTAGCTACATGGATTAACAAGGCAACTGTCCATCTCCCACCATTTACAGGTAGCTTACTACATACTTTGAAGAGAAATGAAGGCAGTGATATTACTACATTCACAGTTCATCTAAATGTTAACGTCTCCTTTTGATCTCCAAATTAATGGAATACAGTGATAGGCGCCATTTGGTTACATTGTCAACCTCTAACAATATATATGTAAACACACAAAAACCGCAATCATTATCTACTAATATGTCTCTAAAGGTTTGTCGGAGAATAACAGAGTTCTCACTCTTTTGGTTGGGTACAGCAAAGTCAGATGCTTTATCTTCTCTTGCAATTGCGTAGAGGGAGAGAGTGCACAAGGACACAGGGTCTCCCCCTCCTAGGCAGGTCTCTCCACAGGTCAACAATTACAGCAAGCATTTATACCTTTTGTTACAGACAATAATAAGCAACAGCTGCATTTTGTTTATACGTAGGTCATCCTGATACCTTATTTTTCTCACTTATTTAGAGTCTAGTCTACATTCCATGTTATCTACACATTATCGCAACAACTTCTCACACAGTTCTTTCCCACTCGCCTCCCACAAATCCTCGCTTCTACAAATCTCGCGTTATTAGGGTTACAGTTAGCCTGACTCTTGCTAACAAACTGTCATGCATTGCAATCCCCTGCCCGTCAGTTCTTTCTCTGCTGCCACAGGTTGAATCTGGGTCATTGAACCTGCCAGTTGTGTAACCCTTTCTGGCCCTGTGTCACAGAGGACTTTTGAAATCTTAACAAGAAGTCGTGTGAGGGGCGGGGACCTCGTGTCAAGAAGCAGGCCCTGCAGCACAGCCGGTTTCTGGGCACCCTAACGAGCACAGGCTGCCTGAGTGGCTACATGCCTCGTTGGTGGGAAGAGTCAGCCGGCTGTCTCTTAACCCCAGCAGCAGCTGCAGTTTGGCTGTGGTAGCTCCTGCACTTGCATGTTCCCAGCTGTGCACTGCTCCCGCCCCCATTGCCTCACTCCAGGTAACCCAGACCCGACTCTGCCCCTGGCAACCAACTCCTGCTCTGACCACCTGGCACAACTAACTGCCCACATCCCAGGCTCTGATGTGCCCTACTCAAATATGCTCCAGTTTGCCCCTCAGACCATTGTCACAATTTTAGGGTGCAATCAAGACCAGGGTGCCTTGGATGCTCTGCTGCTGTGCCTCCGGGCCTGGACACCAACTGCCAGCAGACAATCACGCAGTCCTCGGAGCGTCTGTGTGCTGTGCAGCTCTAGGTCAGCGCTCTGACCCCGGCAGCCTGCCTATCACCCAAGAGCCCCCCGCCCGTCTCAGCCAGCCTTGGTCACCACTAGCGGGGTGACCACTCCCTGTTATGTTACTACAGACATTTCACAATGACACTCATCGCCAGTGTGTCCCAGGCTGTCATGAAAGGCCTCACTCGTTCTGCTTTTCTAATACACTTGTAGACAAGCCCTGGGGTCAATTGCCTATCGCTTGAAGCTCAGCCCCCTATGAGAGGCAATCCCCCCCCCGCCCCCAGTTTGATGGCTTTGTTTCACTTTTGTGGAACTGTACCTTCATTGTCTCTACATGACGAGCAGGCGGGTGAGACAAACAAAAACACACTTGAAGAACATAATTCTAGCACGTGTCTATAACTTGGTACACACCCCGTACATACCTCACGCAAGGATGCTAATGATCAGTGTGGTATTTGCTTTCCACCAATCTCTCATGTGACACCTTTCAGATGCAGATTATGCCAGCAGTGTGTTAGGTGCAGTCAGTATGTCAGGTCTGACAAAAGCTGCTGACACTCATGAACCACTAGGGTGACCAGACAGCAAGTGTGAAAAATCGGGACAGGGGGCGGGGGGTAGTAGGAGCCTATATAAGAAAAAGACCCCAAAATCGGGACTGTCCCTATATAATCAGGAGATCTGGTCAACCTATGAACCACCGGGGGTCCCATGAGTCACACCCACTCCCATACTCTGAAGTGCCCTGCTAAGCAGATGTGGTATTGTTATTAAGCAATAATCTGTTCCCACCAGGAGGGTAGAAATTGTTTCTTTTGTTTTTCAGACACTCTACAAGCAAGCTGGTACCAGCAAAAAAAAATAACCCAACATACCACGGATCTACGTTTTGAGTTGTTTGACTGTGGTGTTGGTCTTGTTGCTAGCATTGTTGTGTTTCAATAAACAGAAAACCTCATGATGTGGGTGGGGGAATGGCTTCAAAAGGCTGACCTGGGGAGATGTGTATGAAATGCAAAATGCTCAGCTAGGAGGCCAGCACCTGTGTAATAGCAACTGTGGTACCTGGAAATGGAATGCTAACTAAGGTGGTCCCCACAAGCCCTATGGGAATAATGAGAAGGGGAGGAGCTCACTGGGAATCAATGGAGGGGTGTGTAAAATGGTGTAAATCCAGAGAAAGTGTTTGAATGTCTGATGGCCAGGGAG
This sequence comes from Trachemys scripta elegans, assembly GCF_013100865.1. Taxonomy (NCBI): domain Eukaryota; kingdom Metazoa; phylum Chordata; order Testudines; family Emydidae; genus Trachemys; species Trachemys scripta. Next base: position 163,512,548 of record NC_048299.1, read on the forward strand.
GAGCACATCCAATGGGCCGTGGCAAGGGGTGGACAATTGGATGTACTGTGTATGAGGTGTTTTGCTGGGAACGTACATATTACTAGAAAGCACAACAACACCAGCCCATAACCAAACTACACACAGCTACACGCGGTTGTCGAACTTTGGTGCACAAATAAATCTTATTGCTGTAAATAATCAAACCAGGGCTTCGAGCCTGGTTCCATCCCAAGTGGTTAAGTTGGTTTAAACAATAACCCATTTCTCTGTGGACATTCAATAAACTTATAATATAAACAAAAGCATGCAAAACTTGCAGGGCAGCTTGTTGCACACATTAAAATCTTAACCCTGTGAAAGGAGGAGAGGCAGTGTTTTGGTGGTGGCTCGGCTGTTAAACCATACTGCAGTGGGCAAAACTCTCGGTGTTGCTGTCAATTATCATAGCGGCTGGTGTATTGTTAAGTATATTTGTGTTATGTCACATATAAAAACAATCGGGGGGGGCCACAATCCCCTAGAGAACAGCCACTAATTATAACCTATAAGTAATGTAGTAAGCCCCTCCCCCCCAACAGCGTACTAAACAACCCGAACCCAACCTTCTCGGGCCCACTATAATGGGAAGTTTGGAACACTAAGGCCTGGTCCACACTAACCCCCCACTTCGGACTAAGGTAAACAAATTCAGCTACGTTAATAACGTAGCTGAATTCGAAGTACCTTAGTCCGAATTTACCGCGGGTCCAGACGCGGCAGGCAGGCTCCCCCGTCGATGCTGCGTACTCCTCTTGCCGAGCTGGAGTACCGGCGTCGACGGCAAGCACTTCCGGGATCGATCCCAGAAGATCGATCGCTTACATCCGGACCAGGAAGTAAGTATAGACGTACCCTAATTCAAACAGGTGTAGTACACCCGTATGAGAGAAGGTGCAGGGCACTATACTACACAAGGGGGCAGTAAAACAAATAAAATAACAACGATTTCCACCCTAATGCCTGGCCCTATCAAAAACTGTGTTGCCAGATGTCCTATGCTTTTCCAGGGATACCTGGGCAGGAGGATCCCAAAAGAAAAAGAAAAAAAAAGGGGTGGAGCCTTAGGATACAGATATTCAGGCCTGTCTGCAAAGGCCTATACTTTAAGAATGTAGGTGTATTGTTATCACTTAGCTAGTTATAGAGGTACAAAACAAGAATCAAAATGACAGTTGGCCTGTTCATAGGCCTTCTCTCACCATGCTAGTCTGAGGCCCTGTTCTTTAGGCCTTTAGCTAAGCACCAGTAACACTGAAATAAGGCAGTTTTGGGCTGTTAAAAAGGTGATCCGATCTATCACCTCCAGAGAAAGGGAAGAGCCTAGAACAGTGGTTCTCAAACTTTTTTACTGGTGACACCTTTAACATAGCAAGCCTCTGAGTGCGACCCCCCTGATCAATTAAAAACATTTTTTTATATATTTAACACCATTATAAATGCTGGAGGCTAAGTGGGGTTAGGGTGGAGGTTGACAGCTCATGACTCCCTTTGTAATAACCTCACGACCCACTGAAGGGTCCCGACCCCCAGCTTGAGAACCCCTGGCCGAGATGATTTAAAAAAAACTTAGTTTAATACCATCCTGTCTGGCAAGAACTCACTTATCAATAGCTGGGGTGTGAAATGCTCATTTCTTTGTTGTTCTATCACTGTAGTCCCCACTTCCCTATTGTTTGTATAATCTCTGAATCCTGCATGGTGCCTGTCCCTGCCTGGTGACAGCTCCTGCATGGTGCCCATCCCTGCCTGGTGACAGCTCCTGCATGGTGCCCGTCCCTGCCTGGTGACAGCTCCTCTATGGCCCAAGGTTGGGAGAGGTGGTACAAGCCCAGCCCCTAATAAGCAAACCCACATCCCAGTTCCCTGAGCAGCCAAGTGCTGCTGCACCCATGGACCTGGGTCTCCCACTCCTTGATCATGTATCGGGGGCTGACAAGTGGAAACTGAAATAGTTTAATGAACTGTGTGTATGACTCGGTACTTACCACTTTGGTGCCGCTCCCCAGTGGGTGCAGAAGGGTTCAAATGCTGCTCCTGGGGCAGAGCAGGAGACATGAGCTGTGTGTGTCATGGACCTGTCTGGGGTGGTGCACATGGGCGTTACCAGACTGGCGGAAACTGACCCATGTCAATGGAGGAGCCGAGAGGACAATGGGAACCCCAAGGACTGACCAATCACGTAGCGGAAGACCCAGCAGGCTGACTGTGTGAACCCAGCATGTTTTGCTAGGGGAGGACGACAGACCGAGAGGAGACAGGAGGGGTGAATAGACCGTGGCTCACAGAGACACAGCAGCTCTGCCCTGGGACTGACAGATGGACACAGCAGCTTGGCTGGGTGGACCCCTCACACCGGGGGGGACTGAATGCTGGCCGAGCCCTGTCTCTCTGCACTGATGTAAGGATGCTCACCTCCTGCAGCCAGGTGACTCATCCTTGTTTTGCACAGGCTGCCCACTGTCGCTGTGTTATACCAATAGAATAAAAACCAGCAGGATCTTATTAAAAGGGATAAGGCAAAGATGCCACATTTATTGTAAATATACCGATAAAGCAAAAGATAAAAGTAAACAAAGTTATTTGACTACTTATTTCTTATACACACACACACACATAGAGAGAGAGAGAGATTCATTCACACAATCATTCACTCAAGTTCTGTATAGGTGTTATAGTTACCAGCCTAGAAGTTGCTCATGCCAAGTTACTGGCCAGGTATCTTGGTCATGAGGATGGAGCCGAGTCCGTGTCAGGTACACCTGATGCTCCTGGAGGCTGGCAGCAGAACCAGAGACTCAAAGTCATCAGTCTTTAGAGTCCATTCTTATAGGAATTAATTCCTATGTTAGTCTATGGGAGCTGTTTCATCCTGCTGTTGCTGACTCAGTCAGCAGGTGGCACATTCCTGTCCAAAGTGGCACATTCCTGATGGCTCCACACTATCCAAAGTTTATGTTTCTCATCCTTCCCGGTGATGGGGTGGATCCCAGTTTACCCTCAGGGGGTTGTCTGGTGGTCCTACTTGACACATTCTTCGACCGATGGATACTCCCTTTCTAGGCTGTCACCTCCCTAACCATTTCTGTACATTAAGCATTCATCAACATACATTCCATATCTTAACCATATTTTAATTTACTGTCTCCACCACTTTCAGGGTGTGTGCTAACTCATTTGAGACTCACGGCCCTTTAATCACAGAGGGTGGGGGTCTGACCTAGGAACCGTTGAATGAAGTGAAAGTCACTTAACAGCTTATAGTGTTTGTTTACATTGTACCAATTACTTCAAGAACAAAGTCAATTAACTTGTTTGTAAGTTTTACATAGTAATAAAGTATCTTTCACAAGGTACATATAATCAATGGTTTCTACAGACAGTAGCTTACAAGTTTTAACAGAAGACCCAAGAGATTTTTGTACTTGGTGAAACTGTTGGATTTTAAAGTGTGGGGGACAAATTATGAGGGGGTCACTGTCACTTTGGGGAATCACAGTTAGTACCTTCTTTTATATCACTACAGCTGCAGATCCTCACAGGGAGCATCACGGCCTGAAGGGGCCCAGTACAAGTCTCCTGCAGGAGTCTGGCTTTGGCTGGATTTGCTGCAGGGAGACAGGGGTCGCTGGAGCCAAAGGCCCAGTTTCAGAGTTGCCGAGACCACAGGCCTGCCCCTGTGGAACTGTGTGGGTCTCTGTGGCTCAGCACACACACTAAAGAGGTTGCTCCCAGGGGACTGATCACAGGCTGGAGCATAGACCAGACCCTGTAGGTCCGTGACAAAGAGTGCCCTTGCCAGAGGGTGGCTACAGACGTGGTGGGTTATCTCAATCAAGAGACCCTGAATCACAGTGCAGGAGGAGGTGGGGCTCTGCCAGAGACTCGAACATCCTGGATTTAGCAAAGAGATACTGGCACATCGTCTTAGAACAGTGATATGCAGAAAAAAATGTGGGACTTTCTGAGCTTAAACCTATTTGGGACTTTCTGAGCTTAAAGTGTTACCATTTGGGTTAATGAGTGCAGGAGCCACCTTTCAAAGGCTTGTGAATCAAGTGGCTGGGTGACAGGACTTTGCTCGTGCCTACATGGAGGATATTGCAGTCTTCAGCAATTCCTTGCCAGAGCATAAGGGTCACCTGGGAATGGTGCTGAAGAGATTTAAAGGCGAAGGTCTAAGTGTAAAGGTGTCAAAGTGCAGAATGGGGCATTGAAGATGTAAAACAAATTCTGTCGGGAAAGGCGAAGCCGGACTCTGGCCAGGTGTTTCAATTGTGCACTGACGCATCCAACACAGGCTTGGGAGCGCTGCTGATGCCAGCAGGGGAGGGCACCGAGCAGCATCCCAACCCTTTCTGAGCAGAAAACAGACTCCAAGTGAATGGAATGATGCCGTTATAGAACATGAATGGTCGGCAACTGTGGGTTGTCCGACAGCTAAGATCCTACCCGTTCAACCAGAGGTGCTGGGTACTGACTGACTGCCCCCCTTCAGCGTGGCTACACAGAACCAAAGGCACCAACTCTTGGTTGGTACGCTGGAGTACAGCCCTCCAAAGGCATGAGATGGAGACTCAACATGTCATGGGGGCAGACGCGTTATCCAGGCAAGAGGGCCCAGAGCAGATGCATTCGGAAGAGCCAGTGGCTAGGCGTAGGGCGTCAATGCCAGGAGGCGACGGGACACAGATGTGCCCAAACATGCCCAGGCAGGTACGTTACATATCCAACAACCATTTCCTCACTATAACACTGATGGGGTCATGTGTGATAGTGACATTCCTCAGGGTACAATCTGGACCGATGGACAGCTATGTCCCCTCAGCTCTCCAATCTAGGGAGCCTTTTACACTGCTTCGCTGTGAGAGCAACCACTCCTGGTCTGTTCACACATGGCCTCTAGTACGCAAAATCACTCCCAGATGAATATATGAGTGCTTCTAACCAGCCACTCCTGAATTATGTTGCAGAGTGACACTAGCAAACTCCCAGTCCTAGACTTGTCTCCAGCAATATGCGTCTTGTACTGCCCAGCTCTCTCCTTCTGGACAATACAAAGTCATAGAAAGTCCATCATTTCATTAATAGAAAATGATATGCACAAATCTTGTTATCTCAAGTGGAGGGTCCCAAACACTTCAATCCAAACACACTGGCGTAGATAAAACAACAAAACAAGTTTATTAACTACAGAGAGAGAGAGAGAGATTTTAAGTGATTACAAGTAATGAGGCATAAAAGTCAGAATCGGTTACAAAGAAATAAAAGATAAAATGCAGACTAATACCTAACTTTACAAGCTAAGTGAACTTAAAGCAAATGGATTTCTCTCGCCGTGTATTCACAACTGTCTGGCTGGATTCTTTCAGCCAGGACGACTCCCCCAGTTCAGTGATGCTTCCTTTGTCTTTCAAACGTTGTTGATGCCATGAGGAGAGATGAGGAGAGAGAGAGGTGATTTGAGGCGTCTGTTCCTCATTTTTACACCTTTAGCTCCTCTTTGAGAATCACCTCTAGCTGGGGTTCAGGCAACAGCGAGTCTGTTTGCCAAGATGTAAATTTCTCACCCACATCCTTCTTCCTGTCAAAGAATGGCTGCTTAACTTAGTGATATAGTCCAGTTGATTTTGTTGACACCTGACTGACATGTCAATTTCCCTGTTTGTCTCTGAAGAACTGATTTGAGCTGCTTCCCCAGATTTGAAATATGCCTTAGTAACATTGTAACTGCGCCTTCTGTGGGTCACAACTGAGACACCAAATTCAGGACTAACTGCTAAGAAATAGGGCAGATACGCCCCAAAGCTGTCGGCTATTCTCTTATGAGATATACCAAACCAGCAACAAAAGTAAATTCCTGTTTCCCCACACTGGCTAACAAGAAGTCAGAACAGCAGTTTCCTTAAGCATTCCAGTCCTTGTATCACCACCAAAAACACTAGACTTATAGATGAGTGATTCTTTAAAACCAATCTAATCAAATAACAGGTTCTTCTGATCCAAAGGACCATGCCCAGGTCAATATACAACTCAGATCTTACTCAAAAATCACACTGTTGCCAATCCTTTAGTATCTGAAATCTAAAGGTATATTCAAAGAAAGAAAGAAAGGAAGAAAGAAAATGGTGAGAGTTAAAATTGGTTCAAAGAATCAAATAAGTACAATAATTGCAAAGTTCTTGGTTCAGGCTTGTAGCAGTGATGGAATAAACTGCTGGCTTGATAAGTCTCTGGTTACTTCCTGTCAAGGCTGTATCCCCACTTTGAACTTTAGGGTACAAATGTAGGGGCCTGCATGAAAACTTCTAAGCTTAACTACCAGCTTAGCTCTGGTTCCACTGCCACCATCCCAAGGCTAATTTCCTTCCCTGGGTAGCCTTGAGAGACCTTCACCAATTCCCTGGTGAATACAGATCCAAACCCCTTGGATCTAAAACAAGGAGAAATTAACCATCCCCCCTCCTTCCTCCCACCAACTCCTGGTGAATACAGATCCAATCCCCTTGGATCTAAAACAAGGAGAAATTAACCATTCCCCTCCTTCCTCCCACCAACTCCTGATGAATACAGATCCAACCCCCTTGGATCTAAAACAAGGAGAAATTAACCCTTCCCCTCCTTCCTCTCACCAACTCCTGGTGAATCAAGATCCAAACCCCTTGGATCTTAAAACAAGGAAAAATCAATCAGGTTCTTAAAAAGAAGACTTTTAATTAAAGAAAAAGGTAAAAATCATCTCTGTAAAATCAGTATGGAAATTAACCTTACAGGGTAATCAAACTTAAGAGCTCAGAGGACTCCCCTCTAGTCTCAGGTTCAAAGTACAGCAAACAAAGATAAACACTCTAGTAAAAGGTACATTTACAAGTTGAGAAAACAAAGGAAAACTAACACGCCTTGCCTGGCTATTTACTTACAAGTTTGAAATAGGAGAGACTTGTTTAGAAAGATGTGGAGAACCTGGATTGATGTCTGGTCCCTCTCAGTCCCGAGAACGAACACACTCCCAAACAAAGAACACAAACAAAAGCCTTCCCCCCCCCCCCAAGATTTGAAAGTATCTTGTCCCCTTATTGGTCCTTTAGGTCAGATGCCAGCCAGGTTACCTGAGCTTCTTAACCCTTTACAGGGAAAAGGATTTTGGAGTCTCTGGCCAGGAGGGATTTTATAGTACTGTACACAGGACAGCTGTTACCCTTCCCTTTATAGTTATGACACTTCCAAATCATTGGAAGGACCTCAGTCCCTTGGTTAGATGCTCCCATTAGTACAAGTCCTTAGTCCAGAGGTTTGAGCTGGAAAGAGGCAAAATGGAGGTGTTTCCAGGGCCTTTTATAGCTTCTGCCATGTGGAGGGAAACCCATTGTTTCAAACAAAGCCCTCAGCACAGCTAGTAGAAAATTAAAAGATGGGGTATGGAATGATATGGGCAAGTCACATGTCCAGGCAGAATGTTGATTAGTCACAGCAGGAAATCATTACCTATACCCCAGACAGCACCTTTGCAGGACAGTCCATTCAGTGTACATGGTCTCCCATGGTCAACTGTCGGTTAAGTGTTTCTTGATGAGCCACTTAATATGGGTCATTACACATATTGAATCTATTTCCCCATGTTAAGTATCCTCACACCTTCTTGTCAACTGTCTAAAAAGGACCATCTTGTTTATCACTACAAAAGGTTTTTTTTTCTCCTGCTGATAATAGCTCATCTTAATTAATTAGCCTCTTACAGTTGGTATGGCTACTTCCACTTTTTCATGTTCTCTGTATGTATATATATCTTCTTACTATATGTTCCATTCTGTGCATCTGATGAAGCGGGCTGTAGCCCACGAAAGCTTATGCTCAAATAAATTTGTTAGGTTCTAAGATGCCACAAGGACTCCTGTTCTTTTTGGGGATACAGACTAACACGGCTGCTACTCTGAAACCTTAATTTGAATAGTCCCTCCAGGATGTGCAGCCTAAATACCTTGTGGGTGTTACCCCAGGAGCAAACAGTTGAAATCCAGGTATAGAGCCAATACTCATAACTTCAAATACAAAATGATACATGCAGACAGCATAATCATAATCAGCAAATCATAACCTTTTCATAGACATCTTACATGCCACATTTTGTACAAGAGTTTTTGCAAATATATAACAGTGGTTGCGACAATGATCTATATGGTCATATTTTAATCAGATAACATCACAAACATCATACAGCACAATCTTATAACGTTACCTATAATGTTGCCACACATATTTTACCCTGACAATAATTATCAGCAAATTATGAGTTTTCCTGTGATACCACACAAGGCATACTTTGTACAAAATTTATCCTAGTCTTGTAAAAGTGGTGAACATTGGGGTACAGTGTGTCACAATGGTCTACCAAGAGCTAAGAACTAGCTGTCGAGCTAGCTGACCATCGTGGCTATTGCAAGATGTTTGTACGGGCAACAGTTTACAAGCTATGTAGAATATTGGGTTGCACAACTGTTGAAGGGAGACGTGTCACTTGAGGCGAGGTGGGACTCAGAGCTAACTCAATCAATACTGAAAACCCTGAACATCCCTGCTGTACTCCCTTCTACCCTTCCTTAGAATTGTGAACTCTATGATTTCATGATCACTTTTACCCAAGCTACCTTCTACTTTCAAATTCTCAACGAGTTCCTCCCTATGGTTAAAATCAAGTCTAGAACAGCTTCCCCCCTAGTAACTTTTTCAACCTTCTGAAATAAAAAGTTGTCTGCAATGCAGTCCAAGAACTTATTGGATAGTCTGTGCCCCGCTGTGTTATTTTCCCAACATATATCCGGATAGTTGAAGTCCCCCATCACCACCAAATCTTAGGCTTTGGATGATTTTGTTAGTTGTTTAAAAAAAGCCTCATCCACCTCTTCCACCTGGTTAGGTGGCCTGTAGTGGACTCCTAGCATGACATCTCCCTTGTTTTTTACCCCTTTTAGCCTAACCCAGAGACTCTCAACACTTCCGTCTCCTATGTCCATCTCTACCTCAGTCCAAGTGTGTACATTTTTAATATATAAGGCAACACCTCCTCCCTTTTTCCCCGTCTATCCTTCCCGAGCAAGCTGTACCCATCCACACCAACATTCCAATCATGTGTATTATCCGACCAAGTTTCGGTGATGCCAAAAACGTCATAGTTGTCATTTATATATTAGCACTTCCAGTTCTTCCTGCTTAGACCCTACAATAACTCACCAGTACCCATACTTCTCACGTTTGTATATAAGCATCTAAAATACTGATTTGATTTTGCCTCCCAGTTTTGCCCTGACCCTCAGTGGGTCAGACCGGATGATCATAATGGTCCCTTCTGACCTTAAAGTCTATGAGTCTATGAGTCCTTTCTCTCTGCCATTATAGCCCACGCTCCCTCCTATTTCCGACCCATCTCCCAGGTCTCCATGTTCCCCACTTAACAAACTGGCTTTCTGCAGTCTCTTCAACTTTCCCCAAAACACACCGGATTCAGGGCCATGAGACAGTTCTGTTTGTTCCTGGCTGACCTTCATCATTTCACTCCTTTTCCTGACCCCTGCATTTTGTTCAATGACTTTCCTCTAATTGTCTAAGTCCCTCAGTATCCTATCCCTACCCTCCAGCATATCTACCACTCCTCCCAGTTTAGTGTCATCTGCAAACTTGCTGAGAGTGCAGTCCATGTCATCCTCCAGATCATTAATGAAGATATTGAACAAAACCGTCCTCAGGACCAACCCCTGGGACACTCTGCTTGATACCGGCTGCCAACTAGACATGGAGCCATTGATCACTCCGCATTGAACCTGATGATCTAGCCAGCTTTCTATCCACCTTATCGTCCATTCATCCAGTCTATACTTCTTTAACTTGCTGGCAAGAATACTGTGGGAGACCGTCCACTGCTTTCCCCTCATCCGCAGAGCCAGTTATCTCATTATAGAAGGCAATTAGGTTAGTCAGGCATGACTTGCCCTTGGTGAATCCATGCTGACTGTTCCTGATCACTTTCTTCTCCTCAAAGAGCTTCAAAACTGATTGCTTGAGGACCTGCTCCATGATTTTTCCAGGGCACTACATTAGCCTTTTTCCAGTCATCCGGGCCTTCCCCCACTTGCAATGAGTTTTCAAAGATAAAGGTCAGTGGCTCTGCAATCACATCTTCCAACTCCTTTAGCAACCTCGGATGCAGCGCATCCAGCCCCATGGACTTGTGCTCGTCCAGCTTTTCTAAATAGCCCTGAACCACTTCTTTCTCCACAGAGCGCTGGAAACACTTGGAAAACATTTGCAGCTGAGATTCAGGAGAGAGAGTCTGTAGGGAAAGATGCACCCTGGTGCTTTTTCCTCCCGTTGCAGTTTCTTTTGTTTCCCTTCCTCCTTGATGACTCTGTTTGTTGCTTAAATGCAAATTAAGCAGAGCACCCATTCCTTTGTTGAGACAGGACTGTTTGCCAAGCTCAGGTTAGAGCACCTGTTAACACCATAAAGGAGAATCTTCTCACTTCACGTACAATGTTGCCACACACATATTAGATCAGGGCAATACTGACCGGCAAATTATACATTTACAAATAATACATTGCAAGATTGTACAAAGATTATTACAACAGTGGGTACGGGGTGGGCACAAGGGTACATTCTGTCACACTCCCCTACCTTCCCCCTCTCAGTCCTCTGTTCTTGAGGTGGGGTCTTTGCTCAGCTTCCCTGCTGAGAGGCGGGAAAATCCATAAACCATGGGGGCTTGCATTGTCTCTCTGGCCCCTTTCTTGGTGTGGGTCAATTTCAACTAATTCCTAAATGACTCCCTCCTCCACCCAGACAGGGAGGTGACGCCCACCTATGGCTCGGAACCTGTCCTGAGAGCAAACTTGCTCCTATTTTTTCTCCCCACAGGGTAACATTGCAACACATAGGGGAAACTGAAGCACATACACGGGTTATAAAATACTACCAAAAATTCCCACTTTCTCACAGGGACCAATCCCCTGGTTTTGTTGGTTTTTTCCCCCCACTGGCTGATCTGAAAGTGGCTCTATTCACCATGGCACTGTCTTCCAGGAGGTTGGGGCTTTCAAATATGATGAGAAGGCCCAAGCTGAATCCTGGTATGTTATAGGAAATGCATTTCCTGCTGTGGGGCGCTCACACTCAGGGTCATTGGGGCCCCACTGTGCTGGGTGCAGCGTGGACACACAGTGACCAAGACCAGGCTGGCATAGCAGGGGGCTGCAGGTCGGGATTGAGGGGCACTGGTGGAGAAGGGGGGTCAGGCAGCCCCTGCTTTCACTCTGCCCCTGGCCCTGGTGCATTCTGGATGCATTTGTATTTCCCCGGAGGCCCCTCGACCTCTGCCCAGAGCAAAATTGCCAAGCGGGTGCAGGGATGTCACCGCCTCTGGGCTCCAGGACTGGCAGACTCTGTTAATGGTTCATTCACTGGGGGATAAGAGGCTGGAACAGCCCCTGAAGGAGAGACAGACAGGGACCTCGCAGCTCCACAGACACCCAGGAACCGCTCCTTCCCCTGGCACGGAGTCACCCCAGCTGAGTGGGAGCCCCAGCCCTGTACGGACAGCCCTGGCATCACATGGCCTTACAGCAGCCTTCTTCTTTTGGGGTATCTGGTGAGCACAGAGGCCATCCGCAGACTGGTGAGTTATTGTAGGGTCTCTGGTGAGTACGGGGGCCATGCACAGACTGGCGAGTTACTGTAGGGTCTCTGGGGAGCACAGGGCCTGCACACACTCTGGTGAGTTATTGTAGGGTCTCTGGTGAACACGGGGGTCATGCACACACTCTGGTGAGTTATTGTAGGGTCTCTGGTGAGCACAGGTGCTGGGCACAGACTGGTGAGTTACTGTAAGGTCTCTGGTGAACACACGGGGGGCTGCGCACAGACGGGTGAGCTATGGTGGGCTCTACACATAGTGTTTGCTATTTTGGCAGGGCTGGGAGCTGGCAGCTTGTCTCTGGGGTTGGGAGACAGTCACAGGGAACTGATGGGTCTCCTGTCCCCGCAGGTGTCCCTCGCAGGGTCCCGCTGGAAGCTGTGAAGGCCCCTCCCGGCCAGCGATGCTGATCCTGAGCTGTTCCTCCAAGCTGCGGCTGCTGGAGGGGATGCTACGGCGGGACCTGCCTGACACGCTGCTGGTGACCAGGACTCGCCCGCCCTCGCAGGGCCGAACCCTCCCACCCTCGGGCAGAGAGCAGGGCAAAGTCCCTCATAGACACCTGGGTGATGGGGCACATATTGGACTGGGGTGCAATCCCCTGGGTTGGGGGTACCTGGAGGGCTGGCCCCTCCACCTGGTCTGCAGTTTGGGGGCAGACCCTTTCTCCAGGTTGGGGGGCAGCAGTTCAGGGGCCGCGCAGGCTCTCCTAGATCCACATGGGATGTGCTGTACCCCAGCTTGTCACCAGGCCCCTGGGGGCAACCCCTGTAATGGGCCAGGGCCCGAGGCTCCACACGGCTCCACAGGGGCAGGCCCGTGACCTCCACCACTGGGCCGTTGACACCAGCCCTCCCATCTCTCTCCGTGGCTCCCTGCAGTGAATGCAGCCGAGCCAGATGCCTGCGGGAGGCTTGGACCAGGCCCCTGCGGTGTGGGTTGGCAGAGACCCCGGCAGCCTTTGCAAAACACAGTAGTGGTTCATTAGTCACCTGGCAACACACTCCTCAGGTTAGCACAGGGAATCAAAGGTTAAGCCACAGCCCAGCCTGGCCAAGCCTGGGCAATGAGCCAGCCAAGACGTCACGGGCCCCATGGCTGGCTCTGGCTCTGTCCCTTTGTTCTTAGGCCAAGGTGATAGCTGCTGAGACCCCCCCAAAAGCCGGCTCTGAGCCCCGTATCCTGACCCCTCGTGGCCGCTGTTCTTTAGCAGGAGGCCTCTCCGCCGCAGAGCCGTGAGGGGAATCTCGCTCGCTCGGTGTGAACATCCACCCCAGCCTTTGGGGTTTCCATGGTATCTCCAGACTCTCCCTGCGCCTGTGTAGACTTTATTCCCTTGGTTAATGAGGCTGGTCTCCAACCGGGCTGCTACTTGAGTCACAACCCATCCCTTCCCTTCACACGCTGCGCAGAGCAGTACAGGACACAGAGGGAAACTGAGGCACACATGGGCATCAGAAAGATTCTACAGAAAGCTTCTACTTCATCACACAAGCTTCCCACCCTGGGTTAGGGGTAGGAGCAGGAGGGCAGGCCCCTCCCCCAGGTTAGAGGTAGTGGGGGGGGGGGACTCCCCCTGGGCCTCCTCCTCACTTGCCCCCTGCCTCCCAAAGTCCAAACCCAGCACCAATGCCTGCTGCTTACCCAGCATAGCTGCCAGGACCTGCCCCTGGGCTGCTTCTCTGGCCTCTCTGGCTCTGGTTGCTGCAGCTCTGCTCCCAGGGCAGGTCTGCTCTCTCTGGGCCATGCTCTGGCTTTGGGGCTGCAGCTCTGCTTCCAGCAACTTAGCTCGGGCCCCCGCTCTCTCCTTAGCTCGGCCCCACTCTGTCTGACCCAGGCCATTCCAGCTCACACAGAGGATGGGACCCCCCCGGCCTCCTGACTCCCTGATTAGCCCGCCCACCCTGTCAATCAGGCTGATCTGGAGCATTGGTCTCTCCCCATTGCTCCTGGGGGCTGTCAGTCTCAGGCCTGGTCTACACTACGAGTTTAGGTCAACTTTAGTAGCGTTAAATTGAATTAAGCCTGGACACGTTCACACGACGAAGCCCTTTCTTTCAACTTAAGGGGCCCTTAAACCGGTTTCTTTACTTCACCTCCAAGGAGGGGATTAGTGATAAAATCGGCCTTTGCGGGTCGGAATTGGGGTAGTGTGGACGGAATTCGACATTATTGGCCTCCGGGAGCTATCCCACAGTGCTTCATTGTGACCGCTCTGGACAGCACTCTCAACTCAGATGCACTGACCAGGTAGACAGGAAAAGACCCGCGAACGTTTGAATTTCATTTCCTGTTTGCCCAACATGGAGAGCACAAGTGACCACGCAGAGCTCATCAGCACAGGTAACCATGATGGAGTCCCAGGATCGCAAAAGAGCTCCAGCATGGACAGAACAGGAGGTACAGGATCTGCTCGCCATATGGAGAGATGAATCAGTGCTAGCTGAACTCCACAGCAGTAAACTAAATGGCAAAATATTAGAAAATGTCTCCAAGGCCATGAAGGACAGAGGCCATAACAGGGACGCACAGCAGTGCCGCGTGAAAATTAAGGAGCTAAGGCAAGCCTACCACAGAGCCAGAGAGGCAAACGGAAGGTCCGGGGCAGAGCCGCAAACATGCCGCTTCTATGCGGAGCTGCATGCCATTCTAGGGGGTGCAGCCACCACTACCCCAACCGTGTGCTATGACTCCCTCACTGGAGAAACACACAGGAAAGAGGGTTCAGGGTACGAGGAAGATGAGGATGGAGGTAATGTAGATAGCTCACAGCAGCAAGCAAGCAGAGAAACCGGTTTCCCCAACAGCCAGGATATGTTTAGCACCCTGGACCTGGAACCAGTAACCCCCGAACTCACCCAAGGCATGCTCCCAGACCCTGAGGGCACACAGGAGACCTCTGGTGAGTGTACCTTTGTAAACATTACACATGGTTTAAAAGCAAGCGTGTTTAATGATTAATGATTAACTTGCCCTGGCAATCGCGGCCAGTACAGCTACTGGAAAAGTCTGTTAACGTGTAGGGGGATGGAGCGGAAATCCTCCAGGGACATCTCCAGAAAGCTCTCCTTCATGTATTCCCAAAGCCTTTGTGTAAGCGGGGGAATGGTCCCGCTATTGTGGGGAACTTTCCTGGCTTCTGCACTACCCCNAAACACCCCCACTGAATGTTAGTAAGGGGCAACAGTCCCCTTACATTTGCAAAAGGTTTCTGGGGAGGGCTGTCTTATCCCGTCCGCCATGGTAGGACACTTTACCACGCCAGGCCAGTAGCACGTAGTCTGGAATCATTGCATAACAAAGCATTGTAGCGTATGGTCCCGGTGTTTGCTGGCATGCAGACAACATCCATTCCTTATCGCTCTTTGTTATCCTCAGGAGAGTGATATCATTCACGGTCACCTGGTTGAAATGGGGCGATTTTATTAAGGGGACATTCAGAGGTGCCCGTTCCTGCTCTGCTGAGCAGAAATGTTCCCCGCTGTTAGCCACGCGGTGGGGGGAGGGGTGAAGTGATCATCCCAGAGAATTGGGTGTGTGGTGGGGAGGGGGGTTAGTTGGGTTTGTGCTGCATGTTAACCCGGAAACCGCAGCCCCTCCTTTTACATTGCAAACCCATTTTAAATGGCCAACTCAATTCATGCTTGATATGGGAAATGAGGGCGCTGCTGTTTGAAACCATTCCCATATGTTAAGAAGGTTAAAAAAGCCAAAAGACTGGCTTACCATGGCTGCCTGCAAGCCAAAATCTGTTGCCCAGCACTGTGTGAGTGATCTCTCACACGAAACCGGCAGGCCCTCACTATAAGAGGAAAAATGCGACCTTGTAACGAAAGCACATGTGCTGTGTAATGGGAACAGCAAAATTTAACGTGAAAGAGTGTACCCATTGTTCTCTAAAATGTGTCTTTTTTAACCACCTCTCCTTTCTCTCCACCAGCTGCAAATGTTTCTCCTTCACAGAGGCTAGTGAAGATTAGAAAGAGAAAACGGAGGACGCTGGACGATATGTTCACGGAGCTCCAGATGTCCTCCCATGCTGAATGGGCACAGCAGAATGCGTGGAGGCAGTCAATGTCAGACTTCAGAAAAGCACAATATGAACGAGAGGAGAGGTGGCGGGCTGAATGGCGGGATGAACAGAGCAAGTTGCGGGCTGAAGATGATAGGTGGCGTCAGCTTGCAGACAGAAGGCAAGGGTCGATGCTCCGGCTGCTGGAGCATCAAACTGATATGCTCCAGCGTATGGTTGAGCTGCAGGAAAGGCAGCAGGAGCAGAGACCGCCGCTACAGCCCCTGTGTAAACAACAATCCTCCCCAAGTTCCATAGCCTCCTCACCCAGACACCCAAGAACACGGTGGGGGGGCCTCCGGCCACCCAGTCACTCCACCCCAGATGATTGCCCGAGCATCAGAAGGCTGGCCTTCAATAAGAGTTAAAGTTTTAAACTGCAGTGTGTCCTTTTCCTTCCCTCCTCCCCCACCCATCCCGGGCTACCTTGGCAATTATCTCCCTAGTTGTGTGATGAATTAATAAAGAATGCATGAATGTGAAGTAACAATGACTTTATTGCCTCTGCAAGCGGTGCTCGAAGTGGGGAGGGTAGGGTGGGGTGGTTGGTTTACAGGGAAGTAGAGTGAACCGGTGTGATGTTATTGACATAAACTGGGACCGTATAGATCATTGTTGCAACCAAGGTCCTGTAGTGGCACCCAAATCTTGTATAAAGGGGGCCAAATGGGGTGTCTAGGACAAGGTTATGGTTTACTGGTTATGATTATGCTGTCTATATGTGTGTATCAGTTTTGTAGTCGAAGTTATGAATATTGGCTCTATACTGTCTGTATGGCAAACTTATGCTATGCTTCTGGGTGACATCCCAGACAAGCTGAGATTAGCTCTGCCTAGCCTGCTTGATGGCCCATTAAGGACCATCAGCTATACAATGGACCCATTGAGAGAAGGCAGATACGCCTTGTAACTCAGTAAAGTATGCAGGGACTGGCCCATGTGACTCCAGACTCCATTTTGCTGTAATTTTCCACAGTAAGGACAAAGAGGTGTTCTTACACCTGGAAAAGACTACATAAAGCTGATGCCTCATCTCCATCTGGTCTTCAATCCTGCTTCATACCTCTGGAGGGACTTTGCTACAAACTGAAGCTCTGAACAAAGGACTGAATGACCCATCCCAGCTGGGGATGTATTCCAGAGACTTGATTTGAACCTGCAGTTTATTCCATCGCTGCTGCAAGCCTGAACCAAGAACTTTGCCATTACTGTATGTAATTGATTCCATTTAACCAATCCTAACCCTCATCTCTTTTTCCTTTTATGAATAAACCTTTAGATTTTAGATTCTAAAGAATTGGCAGCAGCGTGATTTGTGGGTAAGATCTGATTTGTATATTGAACTGGGTCTGGGGCTTGGTCCTTTGGGATCAGGAGAACCTTTTTCTTTTACTGGGGTATTGGTTTTCATAACCATTTGTCCCCATAACGAGTGGCACTGGTGGTAATACTGGGAAACTGGAGTGTCTAAGGAGATTGCTTGTGAGACTTGCGGTTAGCCAGTGGGATGAGACCGAAGTCTTAGTCTGGCTGGTTTGGTTTGCCTTAGAGATGGAAAAACCCCAGCCTTGGGCTGTAACTGCCCTGTTTTAGCAATTTGTCCTGAGTTGGCACTCTCAGTTGGGTTCCGCCAGAACCGCATTGTCACAACCGGGTGGGGGGGGCGGAGGGTTCATCAAGGAGAAACAAACAGAGGTTTCACACCATAGCCTGGCCAGTCACAAAACTCGTTTTCAAAGCTTCTTTGATGCGCCCTGTGCCCTGCTGTGCTCCTCTAACCGCCCTGGTGTCTGGCTGTGCGTAATCAGCGGCCAGGCGATTTGCCTCAACCTCCCACCCCGCCATAAATGTCTCCCCCTTACTATCACAGATATTGTGGAGCGCACAGCAAGCAGCAATAACAATGGGAATATTCTTTTTGCTGAGGTCTGAGTGAGTCAGTAAGCTGCACCAGCGCGCTTTTAAACGTCCAAATGCACATTCCACGACCATTCGGCACTTGCTCAGCCTGTAGTTGAACAGGTCCTGACTCCTGTCCAGGCTGCCTGTGTACAGCTTCATGAGCCATGGCATTAAGGGGTAGGCTGGGTCCCCAAGGATCACGATAGGCATTTCAACATCCCCAACGGTTACTTTCTGGTATGGGAAGAAAGTCCCTTCCTCCAGCTTTCGAAACAGAGCAGAGTGCCTGAAGACGCAAGCATCATGTACCTTTCCCGGCCATCCCACGTTGATGTTGGTGAAACGTCCCTTGTGATCCACCAGGGCTTGCAGCAGCATTGAAAAGTACCCCTTGCGGTTTACGTAGTCGGTGGCTTGGTGCTCCGGTGCCAAGATAGGGATATGGGTTCCGTCTATGGCCCCACCACAGTTTGGGAATCCCATTACAGCAAAGCCATCCACTATGACCTGCACGTTTCCCAGAGTCACTACCCTTGATATCACTAGGTCTTTCATTGCCCTGGCAACTTGGATCACAGCAGCCCCCATAGTAGATTTGCCCACTCCAAATTGATTCCCGACTGACCGGTAGCTGTCTGGCGTTGCAAGCTTCCACAGGGCTATCGCCACTCGCTTCTCAACCGTGAGGGCTGCTCTCATCCTGGTATTCTGGCGCTTCAGGGCAGGGGAAAGCAAGTCACAAAGTTCCATGAAAATGCCCTTACGCATGCGAAAGTTTCGCAGTCACTGGGAATCGTCCCACACCTGCAGCACGATGCGGTCCCACCAGTCTGTGCTTGTTTCCCGGGTCCAGAATCGGCGTTCCACGGCATGAATCTGCCCCAGTAACACCATGATTTCCACATTGCTGGGGCCTGTGCCTTGTGAGAGGTCTATGTCCATGTCAATTTCCTCATCACTCTCGTCACCGCGCTGCAATCGCCTCCTCGGCTGGTCCTGGTTTTACTTTGGCATGTCCTGGCTCTGCATATACTCCAGGACAATGCGCGTGGTGTTCATAGTGCTCATAATTGCCGCGGTGATCTGAGCGGGCTCCATGATCCCAGTGCTAGCTATGGCGCCTGGTCTGAAAAAAGGCGCGAAACTAGTATCTGATGGACCAGGGGAAGGAGGGAGGGAGGGAGGGCCAAGTGATGACATGGCGTACAGGTACAGGGAAATAAAATCAAGAAAGGTGGCTGTGCATCAGGGAGAAACACAAACAACTGTCACACAGAAAGGCCCCCCCCAAAGATTAAACTCAAAACCCTGGGTTTAGCAGGCCGTTGATTTCACGGAGGGAGGGGGAAGCAAATGAATACAGAACAAATCTATTTTTTACATCTTAAGCTGGCAGACGACGGTGCAGCATGACTGATAGCCCTCGGCATCTTCTGGATGCTTGGCAGAAAATAGCATACTACGACTGATAGCCATCATCATCGAGACTGCCCACGTGCCCATGATTGACAGCCACTGCAGTACGACGACAACGGATACCAGTAGAAATATACCATCTTCTACCAAAAGGCAAGGGGCTGCTGCTGTGTGCAATGCAGCCCCACGTCTGCCAGCACCCAGATTGCCAATGAAGGCTACCAGTCATACTGCACCGTCTACTGCCAAAAGGCAATTAGCTGCTGCTGTGTAGCAATGCAGTACCACGTCTGCCGGCACCCAGAGGACATATGGTGACGGTGAGCTGAGCTGAGCTGAGCAGAGCGGGCTCCATGCTTGGCGTGGTATGTTGTCTGCACAGGTAACCCAGGTAAAAAGTCGCGAATCGATTGTCTGCCGTTGCTCTGACGGAGGGGGAGGTGCCTGACGACATGTACCCAGAACCCCCCGCGACACTGTTTTGCATCATTCAGGCATTGGGATCTTAACCCAGAATTCCAATGGGCGGCGGAGACTGCGGGAACTGTGGGATAGCTACCCACAGTGCAACGCTCCGGAAGTCGACGTTAGCCTCGGTACTGTGGAGGCGGTCTGCCGACTTCATGCACTTAGAGCATTTTATGTGGGGACACACACAATCGGCTGTATACAACCGATTTCTATAAAACCGGCTGCTATAAATTCAACCTAATTTCATAGTGTAGACATACCCAGAGACAGCCTGGAAAGGGTCTTACACTCCAGCTTGGCTGGGCCCTGGCTGACCACAATGGACACTGCTTTACCCCCAGTTCTCTCTGCTGACCTAAGGCCGCTCCGTGCAGGGCCGCTGCAAGGAAGTTTCGCGCTCTAGGCGAAACTTCCACCTTGCACCTCCCCCCACCGTGCTGCAGCAGCTCCCCGCCCCCGCTCCACCCTGAGGTGCGGCCCCCCCCGTGGCAGCTCCCCCCCCCTCCCCTGAGGCACCCCCCCATGGCACCTAC
>NC_048299.1:163532660-163550861 GCF_013100865.1 Trachemys scripta elegans
GTGAGCTGGGGTGGGGAGCTGCTGCATGGCTCCCTGGGGGGGGGGGTGTAGGTGCCATGGGGGGGTGCCTCAGCTCACTTCTGCTCCGCCTCCTCCCCGAGCACGCTGCCCCCGCTCTAATTCTCCTCCACTCTGAGGCTTGCGGCACCAAACAGCTGATTGGTGCTGCAAGCTTGGGAGGCGGGAGAAGTGGAGCGGCGAATGCGCGCTCGGGGAGGGAGCATAGGAACGCTGTAAAAAAAAATCTTGGTGCCATAGGCAATTGCCTAGTTTGCCTTAATGGTAGCACCGGCCCTGGCTCCGTGACTCATAAACCAGCCTGGCTTGACAATGCTGCCGGGTGTCACTGCAAACACAGGCTCGGGTGTCGGAGCCCCCCAAGAGCGGCCAGGTCTCTCCAGGGGTCTGGCTCAGTGGGAGGCACCGGGCAGACCTCGCGGGGTGGAGCAGGAGGGCTGCAGCCCAGAGGCTCCATCTCAGAGGCGGTGGCCTGCCCTGCAGGAAGAGTGGGGCCCCTGGGGGGTGGCACTTTGAGGGCTGCTCCAAGGGGCAGAGTAAAAGCTGGGGCCCAGCACCGATCCTGGGGATCCGGGACATCCCCGGACTCTGACCCCTGTGTCTTGGCAGGTCTACGGCACTGTGATGCATGTGAACCGCGGGAACCTGGCTGGCCAGGAGGTGCTGGTGGATTCATGGCCAGAGTTCAAAACGGTCCTGACCCGGCCACGCAGAGAAGTGCGGCCTTTGCTGGGTCCCTCCCACCTGCCACGCTCCCCTCCCCAGCCTGAAGCTATCACTGCCCCGCTCCCCTCCCCCTCCTGACGCCATCTCTGACCCCCTTCCCTCCCCCACCTGACCCCATCGCTGCCCCTCCCCTCCCCCGTCTGACGCCTTCTCTCCCCCGCTCGCCTCCCGCGCCTGATGCCATCTCTGCCCCGTTCCCCTCCCTGACTTCCTTACCCCTTTCCCTGCTTGGTGTCATCTCTACCCCTCCCCCTTCTGTCTGCCCCACCTCCCCACAGCCTGTCTCCCCTTCCTGTTGCCCAGACCCCCCGGCCCATTCTGCCTTCAGCCCCCTGGATCTGTTCACGGGGCCCCTTTCCCCATCCTCAGTCTCTTACTTGGGGCTCACTGTGCCCCGCTCCTCCGATGCCGTCCCTGAGGGTCATGGGGGGAGGGCAGAGGCTGCGCTCAACCCAGGCAGTGTCTCCCCTGCAGGTGGCGTTGGACCCAAGCGATTATTTCACCAACATGTACACGGTCTTCTACCGGGACGAGGGGGCCTGCCGGGCCCTGCTGGGGAACAGCCACGCCGTGGACTGGGGCCAGGCCTTCCAGATACAGGGTGAGCCCCTCCAGCCCTGCTCCATCCAGCACCTGCCCCGAGGAGCCTGCCTGGGCCCCTGCCCCCCCCCCCCCACGGGCCAATAGCCCCGAGGAATTCACCTGGGCCCCTTCTCCATCCAGACCTGGGATCCTGAATGAACCAAGCTTGGGAACCCCTGGTTGGGTCATGCCGGCTCACAGTGGCCCTTGGCCCCTCCCTGCTGCTCTCCCCCACCAGGCTGGGCCCCCCACGTCCATGGGCACCTTTCAGGGGCCCCTGCTGACAGCGCACGGCTGTCCCTGCAGGGCTGCAGGACGGGGTATACGAGACCATCAGGGACATCGCCAGGGCCAGGCGGCTTGAGATGGAGACGTATCCGTACTGGCTGCTGCTGCACCCAGACCCGCCCGCCATGCCCCAGTACCGGTAGGTGCCCCCCAGATATGGGGTGTGTGTGAGACAATGGGGCAATGTACACAACCAGCCTGTGCTAGATGGAGGGGGGAGCGGGGCTGGGGGAAGGGAAGAGCCCCGGGGTGCCAAGTCAGAGGCCTCCATTGTGCCCTAGATCTGGTGGCAATGAGTTCCCCAGGCTAACTGTACTGGCAGAGTGAGGGCATCACCACGGCCCCACACACAGCCCCAGGCCTTGGGCACATGCTGCCAAGGATTTCCCATCCTGCTCCGGGGCAGGGTTGAGTCAGCCCTAGAGCTTCGCCAGGGGGCAGAGTCAGCCCAGCCTGGCCAAGAAACCTCTTTGGCTCCAGAATGGGGAGAGCAGGGGGAGGGGCAGCCTGTAACCCTTCAGCATCCTGGGATGGGAAGCCAGGGGTCCTTGACCCCAGAGCCGTCCCCTCTGAGGGGAGGGGGGCTCCAAGCACAGAGGGGCCCCTGGTCCCTCCTTTCCTGTCAGCGGGTAGGTCTCCGGGCAGGGGGTTCGCTGCCCACTGAGTCCTGGTGCTTTCATGTCAGGGAGCTGAGCTTAGCCAAGCTTAGCACCGATGACTCTGCTGGGGCTGGACTGGGCCTTGTCAGACAGCTCCTGTGCTGAGTCCCTCCTACCAGGGGACACCTTCCCCCCATGTGCCGGGACCTGACTTGATCCCCTCCCCACAGGGCTCCCCCTTCTCCCCCAGGCCAGGTCTTTGGCCCCTCAGCCTCACCCCCCTTCTCCCTGTGCCAGGTCAGTCCCCTTCCAGCTTCCCTCCCCTCCATGGGGGACACTGGGGGGAGCGTCATGGGGCTATAGCCACCCCAGAATTTGCCATAGCCTCCCCTCTCAGTCCAAAGGTCAAACGTTACGCAGCAGAAAGGGTGGCAATGCCATACCACGCCACCCGTCGGTCTCGGCTGCTGCTGGCGGCGGCGCTGCCTTCAGAGCTGGGTGGCACACCCCTCCCCCACAGGATATATTCCATGCGCCCCAGTTTGAGATTCGGCAACCCTCCCTGCCCCTCTACTTTTCTGTCCAGCCCATCTCAGCCCCAAACCCCAGAGACTGCTGCTGCCGGAGCCTGCTCCTCTCCTATGCCATGTCATACCAGCTCAATTTCTGCTCCCCAGGCTCAGTCCCTTGTACCAGATCGACCCCCCAGCCCCCGGCTCACTGCACCCCGCACCCCAAGCTGGGCCAATCTCCCCCTATGATGAAACCTCCCATGTTTGGTCGCTCCCCACTCCCCTCCCCTAGACTTACCCCTTCACCTGCCCATGCTGGTTTTATTTCCCCCGCCTCCCCAACGCTGACCCTCCTCCCCTTGCCAGGTCAATCCCCTATCTGCTCACCCCACCCTGCCCCGCCTCTCATCCCCCACTGCCCTGTGTTGCAGGCCTGACAAGGGGCTCAGGCTGGCCCCCGTGTCCCCCGCCCACGCCACGCTGCTCAACGACACCTGGAAGTTTGGGGGGAACAGCTGGAGCCTGCGGTACCTGTGCCTCCTTATCCGCCACTTCCCCAATGCCTGCCTGCTGGCCCCTGAGGGGACCCCCATCTCCTGGTGCCTCACCGACCCAGTGGCTGCCCTGATGCACGGTTACACCCTCCCGGAGCATCGCGGCCAGCACTACATGAGGCCCGTGGTGGGGACGCTGTCGGCACAGTTGCATGCCCGCGGCTTCCCTGTATACACCGGGGTGCTGCCCCACAACGAGCCTTCGCTGCACATCCTGCAACGCCTCGGCTTCCGCATCCTGCCTGGGGTGATCTACCTGCTGATGGTGAGGCCTGGGTTCACCTAGTCCCAGTCAGCCAGTGCCCTGGACTCGGCCCAGGACCCTGCGCCCAGCTCTGGGGAATGGCCACACACACATAGCACGGGGGGAGGGGAGAGGAGGAGAAGGGGACATGGCCTAGGGCCCTGCGCACAGCTCTGGGGGACACCCATGGTCTGCCAGCACGTAGCCCTTGGGGAGAGGATGAGACAGGGACACAGCCCAGCCATGCCCAGGGACCTGCCACCCCTGAGAAGGGGACACATTGACCAGCCACCAGGGAGCTCAGCTGTCAGCCCTTGGGAAGCCAGGGCTGGTAGAGGAGACTAGCTCATGCTCCATTATCCCCTGGAGCAGGGCAGAGGCTTAGTAGGGGGCGCTCTCCCCGGCAGTCAGTGCTGGCCCCAAAGAGAGCAGGGTGAGGGCTCAGCAGAGGGCGCTCCCCACTCACAGTGCTGCTCCCATAACCTGTGCTGCAGGCTCAGCAGGGGGCGCTCTCCCACTCCCTTTCCCAGGCAGTTTGTTGCTTGGCTGGGGCTGTGGTTGCGGGTCCCCTTTCCACGAGCTGTTCCTGGTCTTCCCAGCGCTTTGGTTCAAGCTCCCTTGGGCTCCGACCACAGGTCCCAGCTGCGGCCCACCCCTTACCTCACCTGTGGTGATAGGGGGCAGGTGCTGGCCTTGCACGCTTGCTCCAGGGTCAGCAGCCAGCTGGAAAGCCAGGCCAGGGCTTGTGTTGATGATGGTGCACTACACGCGGGAGGGGAGCGGCCATAGGACCCCACCGTAGAGCCCTGCTGGGCCCAAACACAGGGAGGAGCCTCCGCTCTTCTCTCTTCCCCCCAGAATGAACGTCCTCTGCCCTGGATAGGGGACTTGGGACTGACCTGCCCCCTGCCAGCCCCAGTGCACAGGCTGCTCCTCCCCATGTAGCTGGGCCCAGGTGCAGACCCAGTGAGCCGTTGGGTTCGGGGGAAGGGACCCCACACACAGGAGACATGGCAGGTTCTCCTCCCCCTTGCTGGTAGGGTCAGTAGCAGTGTGGAGAGGGGGTGGGGCACTCCGGCTCCTTGCAGGCCCCAGGGACACCCATCCCCTTCCTCTCAGGGGGTGGGACAAAAAGTGAATTTTCTGTAATAGTTTTGATGCCTGTGTGCCTCAGTTTCCCACTGTACTAGTCATGTCTGCCCAGTGGGGGCCAAAGAGTTAAAAAGCCTCTCCTGGGGCAGAGCAGGGCCAGGAGGGGGAGTGTCACATGGCTGGGGGCAGGAACTGGGCGTTCAGGATCAAAACCAGCCCAGAGCAACGGAGGCTCCACAAAGAAGAGGAGTTGGCGTTCGGTGGGACTCAGGAGCTCCCGGCTAGGACTGAAAGAGATGGAGACGGGATCCATGTTTGGCTCTTCAGCAGCTTGGCTGGGTGGAGCCCTGGCCTGTGTCTTCACCTTCACTTCTCTCTGCTCCCCAGGGACCTCCCAGGCCGGGTTCCAGGGGCCCAATAAACCGTGTGCTGTGTGGAAAAGGCTTTGGGATGTCACTGCAAACATCAGTGGGGCTGGGGACACTGGTCCCCAAAGAGCAGCCAGGTCTCTCCAGGGGTCTGGCTCAGTGGGACGTGCCGGGCAGAGCTCGTGGGGTGAAGCAGGGGGGCTGGAGCCGTGGGCTCGGCCCTGGAGGAAGAGAGTCTGGCATGTCACAGGGTTCCTCCAAGGCATGGTTTAAAAGCTGATCCTCGGGAGCCACGACTGGGAGCAGCGCTGTGGGTCCCAGCCGGGGGCACCAGGCCAGTGTGGGGTGTCTCCTTCACAGCCTGAACCGACAGCAGAGAAGGGCGGGTACATCTGCAGGCAGACCCGGGGTAGAGCCAGCCCTGCCCCCAGCCAGGGCACAGTCCCACCAGGGCCCAGCACCCTCCCCACCAGCCAGGGAGCTGGGCCCCCACCTCCAGCCAGCCACTGCCCTGCCTCAGGACTTCGACCCTCAGATTTGCACACAGTCTCCATTTCCCAAGATTGAATCATTATTTAAAAAACTGTATAGAAATCACCACTCTCCCATCATTCAGTGCATCTGGCCCGGCCTCGGGCCCCTCGCCTAGCTCCGGCCTCAGCGGAACCGCTTCTCCTCCCACACGTACAGCTTCCCCGCAGGCACCTTCCGGAAAAACAGGCTGTTGCCTCGGTTCATGTTCCCCTGCACGGAGAGGAGAGGAGACGGCTGTCAGGGTGCCCTGCCCTGCCCTGGGCAGCTTCCCTCTGCCTCTCACCCAGGCCCCAGTCTGCCTGGCCCTTCCCCACCACCGGCCCTCCTAGCCACACAGCAGGGCCAGCGCTTCCCAGCCCTTTTATAACCCCCACCCTGAGATGAGTTCCAGGCACGGCTGCCCCACACACGGCGTCGCTGCGCTATGGGGCCGGGAAGTACCTCTTTGAGCAGCTGGCTCCAGCAGTCTAACCAGGAGGAGTAGTTGGGTGCGTAGGGGGGGAGGCCACCAGCCAGCCTGCAAGAGAGGAGAGGGGGGAGGAAATAGCAGTGAGCCATGTCCCATGTGCCCTGGGCCCCCCCTCGCATGGGGACTGGGCCACAAGCCCACCGTGCTCCGGCACAGACACAGCCCTGCTCCGAGCCTGCAAACACAGCTCAAGCTGCTCCCCACCACGGCCTCTGCAGCAGCCAGTCGCCCGGGGGGCAGCAGCTGGGTCACCCCCTGCCGGCCACCGCAGCCTGTTCCCAGAACCCCCCTGGCCTCCCCAGCGCCACTTCCTGTCTGAGCCCTTCTGGGCTATGTGGCTTTAACGGGGCCTGAGCCAGGCCGCTCGGTCAGGTCCCAGGATCCCCAGCTGCCCCCTGTCCATTCCCCCCTGTCCAGAGCTTCCTGCCCCTGCCCCCAACACTACAGCGGGGCAGACGGGCACCAGGGGAGCAGCCTTTCTCCTGGGCACAGAGCTGACGCTCCCTAGTGAGATGGCCACGGGCAATACTCCCGAGGGGTGGGGAGGGCTGATTCAGGAGGGCAGAACTCCCCCCCCACCCCACCAAGTCCCAGCAGTACTGCAGGCGGGCAGGGACCGGCTGTCACAGCCGAACAGGCCCGGGTCTATTCTGGGAGGCTGCAACCTGTGATTTCGCTCCTGCCAAGCGTGACATGGGAGGGGAGGCGCTGCAGGGCCAGGGAGCGCAAGAGGCTGCCAAGCGTCTGGGGAAGAGGGGAGCCACAGGAGCCTGCGCGAGGGGCAGGGGGCGAGCTGCGAGCACAGCCAGGACTCGCTCCACGTCAGGCTGGGCAGAGCGCTCTCGCCTGCCGGTGCCAGCTGTTCACATTCCACATCAGCAGCCCATGACGGCAGCTCCGCTCCCCCTCTGAAGGGTTTCTCCCCAGCCCCCGAGGGGCCGGAACATCATCATCCCGGATCAAACCCTATAGGATGTGGGGGCGAGATGCTGCATCTCCCCGTCTCCTGTACAGGAGCTGCTGCGTTCCCTGCTCCTGAGAGGTGGGGCGGACGCCCTTGCGTCGCAGGGGGAGGCTGCAGCTGGCTCGGGACAGCGTGCAGGGCACTCACCCGCAGTTGTTAATGGCCATCAGGTTGGAGACGAGCACAAAGGGGTACGTCAGCATACTGGCGAAGAACTGCAGGCACGAGAGATGGGCCACAGTTAGTAGGGCGGGGCGCTGGCTCCACAGCCCACCCGGAGCCCCCCAGCCGCAGGAGCACAATGGAGAGGGAGGGTGTCTTAGTGGGGCAGAGACCATCTGTGCAGCTCCCAGCACAGCAGGGTACTGCTGCAGTCTTCTCCATGTGCTGAGACCCTGGCATTCACTGACTTTCTCCTGGGCAAGGAGGTCTTTGTCCTGCCCTTCCAGAGAGCACATGGTCTGAGCCAGGCAGCAGTGCCTGCTCGGGACAGATACGGGCTGGACGGGTAGGGCAGCGGGCACAACATGCCCAAGGGGAGGGGGCTGGCTGGGCAGAGACCCAGGGGCGGGGCCAGGCCAAGGTGCACGAGAGGGTGGAGAACTCACCCACCATGCAGCACCAACTAGTGATTTAGACTCACGTAAGGGCACCAACCTCCCACCCCATGGTTCCCTCAAACTGGCCCCTCCCATCCCAGGGCAGTTCTGTGGGGCTACCCGCCCCCCCAGCCCTGAGAGGAGAGTCGGGGTTACACACGCACTCCAGTGACAGCCTGTGAGTAGCTCTTCATCTCGCTCATGGTGGAGACCTAGAGAGAGAGAGAGAGAGAAACACGCATTGAACAAGGAGACCCCGTACCCTGCCACAGCCCGGCCCCTCCATCCCGACACAGGGGGCTGCCCCGATTCCCCGCACCGCGTCTGCACTCTGGGCTCTGCCAGGGCCTGAAACCCAAACTGCCCCCACGCGGGTCACGGACGCTGCTAGGACAGGCTCCCCGGCCAGGCGCTGGGAGAGTAGCACACAAAGGGGAGCGTAGGCCAGGCCCAGCAGAGATGGGACCTTCCCGGGCTGAGCGGATCACCCCCCAGACCTCCTGAACTCCATTTGCCTCCAGGCCCCACACCCTGGGCAGCCACCAGCACAATGCTGCAGGGGCCTACCCCGTTCTCCAGTGCATAGGTATTGATGAGGTAGGCCAGCATGTTACAGAGCCACAGCGACAGCACGTCGCCCAGCAGCCGGGGAACGAGCCCCCTGAAAGAAACACAGCAGGTGAGTGAACACAGGGTGCCCCCCGGGCCCAGGCTGGCAGGAGCCCCCTGACAAGCTGGACGGGCCCCCGTGTCCCAAGTGCACCCACCCCCGTTCCCACCCCTGCCTCCCAGGGGTGCCCTCCCCCCATTCCCACCCCCGAAGGGTGCTCACGCCTGCCTCCCAAGTGCACCTACCCCCACCTCCTGGGGTGCCCTCCCCCCGTTCCCACCCCCGAAAGGTGCACACGCCTGCCTCTCAAGTGCACCCATCCCTGTCTCTCAGGGGTGCCCTCCCCCCATTCCCACCCCTGAAGGGGGCACCCATCCCTGTCTCCCAAGTGCACCCACCCCCACCTCCTGGGGTGCCCTCCCCCCGTTCTCACCCCCGCAGGGGTGACACGCCAGCCTCCCAAGTGCACCCATCCCTGTCTCCCAGGGGTGCCCTCCCCCCATTCCCACCCCTGCAGGGTGCACATGCTGGCCTCCCAGGGGTGCCCTCCCCCATTCCCACCCCCGCAAGGTGCACACACCCGCCTCCCAGGGGCTCCCACTGCCTCCTGGCCACAGGACTCACGCAAAGAAGCCCAGGATGCCCTCTTCCCGGTAGATGGTGACAAAGGGGCTGAAGATGCCACTGGAAGAGAGAGGAGAGAGACGCTGTCACATGTGGCTCCCAAGGGAAGGGACTGCGGGTTAGCATGTCCCCCTGCCAGCCACCCGTGTGTCAACTCCCCCCACGCCACACCAGCTCCCCACTGCCCGGGCAGCGCCTGCAGGACACCCGGTCCCAGCCCCTCTCACCGTGCCCTTACCTGTACTTGGTCTCCCTGCCAATGAACTGCACCATGCATCTCAGCGTGATCACTGTGGGTAGAGCCAGACACAACAGGGTCAGCGTGGGGGAGCCAGGCTGCACCCCCGTGACCCCAGTCCTATGGGGTCAGACACGGAGCCTTTGCCCTCTGAACTCAGGGCATCAGCACGGGCTCACAGGCCCCCAGCAGCCAAGGTTAACAGGACGATTCAGCCAGGCGCCTCCTGGCCACGGGCAGAGCTCTGCTGAGGAATGGCTGGGCCTTGAATTGTACCCATCCCATTACCTCAGCACTGGTCTCTGTGGGTGGATCCCATGGAGCAGGGCTGGGTGTGAGCCCCACCCCACCGCCCCCACAGCGCCGGGCACCTACCGTGGAAGGGATGGGTGACGAGTGTCGCGGCAGAACGAGCAACCATCTCTCGGGAGGTCTGGAACAGACACGGGCCATTAGGGCTCAGCCAGGGCACGTGTGCGGCTGAGAGCAAACAGGGAGGGGGAGGGCCTGGGGGCGGTAGGAGAGTGGTGGCAGAAGGCGGGGCAGGTGGAAATGCTGGGGGGAGCCGCTCGGGGGCAGCCGAGTCTCAGCGCTCCCAGGCTGCATGCTATGGGAGGTGCCATGAGCCAGCACTTGCCACTCTGCACATGGGCAAAGCCAGCACAGCCCTGCGGCTTGGCCCATCGGCGACTGGATGCCCGGCACTAGGAGCAGCCCAGGCCTCCGCGCCACACGGCCACATGTGCCTGGAGTGCAGCAGGAGGCAGTGCCTGGAGGACACCAGGCTGCCATGCAGTGCCCTGCTGATGACATGTGACGTGGGGGGCAGGGGCATGCGCCAAGAGGCTGCAGGAAAGGAGGGAAGGGGAGTGATGCCATAGTGGGGGGGTGGAGAGAGGTATAGAGCAATGGGCACCCCAGGGAGCAGGTGGCAGCCAGGACCCTGCTAAGGGGGCAGCGCTTGGAGATGACTCGCTGGGCTGAGAGGAGAAGGGAGGGCTCTAGCAGGGGCAGATGGGGAGGCACACTGTGACCCTGGCAGGCCAGACACCAGCTCTTGCCCAGGCTGCAGGTGTTGGCTAAGAACTGACAACCTCGTAGCCGGAACCCAGACCAGGTCACCTGTCTGGTAGTTGTGCTCAAGATAGGGATTAGCCTTATAAGAAGGCTTATGTAGAAGCTTAGGACTGGAAGGGACCTCGAGAAGTCCTCTAGTCCAGGCCCCAGCACTCATGGCAGGACTAAGTATTATCTAGAACATCCCCGACAGGTTTGTCTAACCTGCTCTTAAAAATCTCCAATGATGGAGATTCCACAACCTCACTAGGCAATTTATTCCGGTGCTTAACCAGTTAGGAAGCTTTTCCTGATGTCCAACTGAAGCCTTCCTGGGTGCAATTTAAGCCCATTGCTTCTTGTCCTGGCCTCAGCAGTTAAGAACAATTTTCTCCCTCCTTGTAACAACTTTTTATGTACTTGAAAACTGTTATGTCCCCCCTCAGTCTTCTCTTTTCCAGGCTAAACAAACCCATTTTTTTCAATCTTCCCCCATAAGTCATGTTTTCTAGACCTTTCATCATTTTTGTTGCTCTTCTCTGGACTTTCTCCAATTTGTCCACATCTTTCCTGAAATGTGGCGCCCAGAACTAGACACAATACTCCAGTTGAGGCTTAATCAGTGCGGAATAGAGCGGAAGAATGACTTCTCGTGTCTTGCTTATGACACTCCTGTTAATACATCCCAGAATAATGTTCGCTTTTTTTGCAACAGTGTTACACTGTTGACTCATATTTAGCTTGTGATCCACTCTGACCCCCAGATCCCTTTCTGCAGTACTCCTTCCTAAGCAGTCATTTCCCATTTTGTATGCGTGCAACTGATTGTTCCTTCCTAAGTGGAGTACTTTGCATTTGTCCTTATTGAATTTCATTCTATTTATTTCAGACCATTTCTCCAGATCATTTTGAATTATAATCCTATCCTCCAAAGCACTTGCAACCCCTCCCAGCTTGGTATCGTCAGCAAACTTTATAAGTGTATTCTCTATACCATTATCTAAATCATTGAAGATACTGAACAGAACCGGACCCAGAATTGATCCCTGTGGGACCCCACTTGTTATGCCCTTCCAGCATGACTGTGAACCACTGATAACTACTCTCTGGGAACAGTTTTCCAACCAGTTATGCACCCATCTTATAGCAAGTAGCTCCATCTAGGTTGCATTTCCCTAGTTTGTTTATGAGAAGGTCATGAGAGACACTATCAAAAGCTTTACTAAAGTCAAGATATACCACGTCTACTGCTTCCCCCCATCCACGAGGCTTGTTATCCTATCAAAGAAAGCTATCAGGTTGGTTTGACACAATTTGTTCTTGACAAATCAATGCTGTTACTTATCACCTTATTTTCGTCTAAATGTTTGCAAATTGGTTGCTTAATTATTTGCGCCATTATCTTTCCAGATACAGAAGTTAAGCTGACTGGTCTGGAATTCCCTGGGTTGTCCTTATTCTCTTTTTGTAGATTGGCTCTATATTTGCCCTTTTCCAGTCTTCCATGACTTTTCAAAGATAATCGCTAATGGCTCAGATATCTCCTCAGTCAGCTCCTTGAATATTCTAGGATGCATTTCATCAGGCCCTGGTGACTTGAAGACATCTAACTTGTCTAAGTAATTTTTAGCTTGTTCTTTCCCTATTTTAGCTTCTGATCCTACCTCATTTTCACTGGCATTCACTTTGTTAGACGTCCAATCACCACCTACCTTCTTGGTGAAAACCGAAACAAATAAGTCATTAAGCACCTCTGCCATTTCCACATTTTCTGTTATTGTTTTTCTCCCTTCATTGAGTAACGGGCCTACTCTCTCCTTGGTCTTCCTCTTGGTTCTAATGTATTTGTAGAATGTTTTCTTGTTACACTTTGTGTCTATAACTAGCACTTGATCTCGCTTTGTGCCTTGGCCTTTCTAATTTTGCCCCTGCATACTTGTGTTATTTGTTTATTTTCATCCTTTGTAATTTGACCTAGTTTCCACTTTTTGTAGGACTCTTTTTTTGAGTTTCAGATTATTGAAGATCTCCTGGTTAAG
Source organism: Trachemys scripta elegans (assembly GCF_013100865.1). Taxonomy (NCBI): domain Eukaryota; kingdom Metazoa; phylum Chordata; order Testudines; family Emydidae; genus Trachemys; species Trachemys scripta. Next base: position 163,544,777 of record NC_048299.1, read on the forward strand.
CCAGGGTGGTCTCTTGCCATACTTCCTATCTTTCCTATGCAGGGGGATAGTTTGCTCTTGTGCCCTTAATAATATCTCTTTGAAAAACTGCCAACTGTCTTCAGTTGTTTTTCTCCTTGCACTTGTTTCCCATGGGATCTTACCTGCAAACTCAGGGAGTTGGTAGGTAAGACTGCCTTCTTGAAATCCATTGTCTTTATTTTGCTGTTCTCCCTCCTACCATTTCTTAGAATCATGATCTATCATTTCATTATCACTTTCACCCAAGCTGCCTTCCACTTTCAAATTCTCAACCAGTTTCTCCCTTATTGTCAAAATCAAATCTAAATCACCCTAATAGCGTTCTCCATCTTCTGAAATAAAAAACTGTCTCCAATACATTCCAAGAACTTGTTGGATAATGTCTCATTTTCCCAACAGATGTCTGAGTAGTCCAAGTCCCCCCATCATCACCAAGTCCTGTGCTTTGGATGATTTTGTTAGTTTAAAAAAAGCCTCATCCACCTCTTCTTCCTCATTAGGTGGGTCTGGAGTAGACCTCTACCACGACAACCCTTGTTTTTTACCCTTCATCCTTACCCAGAGACTTTCAACAAGTCTGTCTCCTATTTCCATCTCCACCTCAGTCCAAGTGTGTACATTTTTAATACACAAGGCAACACCTCCTCCCTTTTTCCCCTGCCTGTACTTCCTGAGCAATCTGTATCCTTCTATACCAATATTCCAGTCATGCATATTATCCCACCAAGTCTCTGTGATGCCAACTATGTCATAGTTGTCTTTATTTACTAGCATTTAGAGTTCTTCCTGATTATTCCCCATACTTCCTGCATTAATATACAGACATCTAAGATACTGATTTGACACCCCACCCCAGTTCTGTCTTGCCTCTCCCTTATCCCTGGTATACAGCCCATGTGCCTCCCAAATTCCAAAATGTAGTGTTTAGACTCTATGGAACACTTGTCCGTTGCTGCCTGCGTTCATCTACTTGTAGTGTCTGTATTCCAGGCCGCAAGGAAATAGGTACATTTTGCTTTAGAACTCTGAAAACGTTTGCCCTGAACTTGTGAACTCAGGCCCAGGAATTGTCCCCCGTCCAACCACAAGGACTAGGAAAATCAGATGGGCCATCAAGAAGCATCGCCATACATAGGATTGGTTAATAGCCCTATTGCACCTGGGAAACACTAGGTGCAAGGAAGCTAGTCCTGTGGGCTTGGGAGCTGAATGAAGGAAATAAGACAAAGCCACAGGAAAATGTCCCCCTTTTTTAGCTGTTTTAACTCTGAAGGGCCAGGGAGTCTAAACTGAAGCCAGAGATCCCCAAGGTCTGCCTCCTGGGTCTGCCTGGAAAGACACTTTGAATTGTCACTCACTACAACTCTGTCATTCTTGGGATTCAGACGGTAACTCATTGGTGTGCATGTTTGCTTGCTTTAACCGGTACAAAACTCTCATTCCTTTTTCCTAGTTAATAAACCTTTAGATAGATTATTACAGGACTGGCTACACCTGTCTTTGGTGTAAGACCCAGGGTGACAAGTGATCTTGGCTAAGTGACTGGTCCCTTGGGACTGGAAGCAACCTGAATGTGGTGTGTTTTTTGGAGTAAGTGACCACGTATCACTAAGTCCAATTTGTCTGCATGGCAAGACAGGCTGGAGAGTCTAAGGGGACTGTCTGTGACTCCATGGTCAGACATTAACAGGGATCCAGGAACTCACATTTGATGAAATCTAATTCTAGCACACACTCCCAGCCTGGGGGGGCTGCCCCGTTTCTGACAGTCTGCCTTGAGGTAGGCACTCGTGGGCGTGAGCCCTCCAGACAGCATGACACACACTTCACCCCAGAGGGATCCAGCTCCATGCAAGCCCCACACGCTGCCCTGGCCGCTAAGTTCCCTTGGGCGTGGGCCTTCACTCACCTCCTTGATGACCTGCTCCAGCGAGGACACGGGCTCCTTGAGGCTGGCCCCAGGCTCCTGGGCAGAGGGAGTGAGAGAGGTTCAAGTAGGAGAGCTCCCCCCTACCCACTCCCCAAATGACACTGCCCCCTCCCACAGAGCCAGCATGGAGATCAGCAGGGCCTGCCTTGGTCCCCTTTGCTATTCGATATTCCCAGTGCAGTAGCACCTAAACGCTAGCCAGGCCAGGCCCACCCTGCAGCCCACTGGGCCCATATGCCCAGGCCAACCCCCCCCCCCCCCGAACACACCAGGCTTTGCATGGGTGGACATCTCCCAACCCCTTGTGCTCCTGACAGGGGACGTTCCTACCATCTCCCCTCTCCCCAGGGCAGGGCAGACCTTGGAGAGGTGCCTACAAGGGAAAAGACCCAGAAACCAGCTCCAACATACCTCCTCCTGGTCAGCTTCCTGGTACCGCTAGGGAACAAGGGGACAGGGTTAGCACAGCAAAGGCCACTGGGGTATGGAGGTCTCGTTGGGCCCAGGCAGCCAGGGAGGGGCATGCAAACACCAGGGCTTCACTGCCCCCACATGCAGGCTGCAGCTGCCTGGGTAGGCCGGGATAGGACAGAATGCTATGGGGACTGACAGCAAGCGGCCTCCAACACTCCCACAGGGGAGACTGCCCCGGGACCCGCTGGAAATCACAGCGAGCCCTGAGAGAGGAGCCGACACCCTGCTGGGCCAGAACTCAGCCCCTGGATGTCGCCTATGTGTGGAGCAAGAGTACAAGGGACCCGAACAAGTACAACCGCCCCCTGGGAATTATCCAACCCCTCCAGGGTGGGCCAGCTGCGGCCATGCAGACAGCCTGGGGCAGCAGCTGCTCGCGAGGGGTTTGTTATGACCTTCCAGCCCCGCCCGGCGTACCTGTAACACCTGGCTGTGCACGATGGTGCCGATGGCGCCCGAGCAGAGTCTGGGAGTCAAACCTTTGAAGAGTCCGGCTCTTCCATCTATCTTCATAATGTGCTTAGCTGCGAAACAACACAAGCATGAGGGGCGCTTACCCCACTGCCCCAGCCTATAAAGCCTATTTTAAAGGACGTTTCCTAGCTGTGCGATTAAAGAAACAGGAGTTGTTCCTTCACGTGTAACTGCCAGGCCTTTCCCCTCCCTGTGAGCCCTCAGAGAGGCAAGCTTCCAGCACCGTGGCTACAAGAGTCACGGTCACATCCTTTGTGGGCCAGCCACAAAGGGGACTTGACACATGCTTTGCCAGCAGGGCACACAGCAGAACCCTGGAGATCAGGAACCCTGGGTGGGGCGGGGCAGCGTATGACTTTGCGATAGACTGACCAAGGCACATAGGCAGTGGGTCTGCAATGTTAGAGACCAGAGCTCTAGTCCCAGCTCTTCATGAAATGACTTTGTGCAGCTTTGTGATCAATGCCTTTGTTCGAGAGAGGGCGAATGCTTGTCCGCCTGCTAGGGATGGGGTACGAGATCGTGGTCAGTGATAAGGGCTGTGAAGTGCATGGAAATACAGACAGCAGTGAGTAGAAGTGAGATTTGAACTCCTGGTCCCCTGGTTCCCAGCTCAGTGCACTCTCTCCAGGGTGACTGGGTATCTGGAGGTGAAGTCAGACTCCTTCTCTCAGAACACACCAGCTTTGGTGGCACAGCCCAAGGGTGGGATCCCCCCAGGAAATCCAGACAGCGGAGAGGTCTGGCCTCACCCCCCCAGGCACAGAGGGCTTCCCCATCTTCACACCAGTAACTACAACCCCCACCCTTTGGGGCTTTCTTTCCTATCCCCAAATCCATGTGCATGCCACAGACAGGGACTCACCGTACGCAAAGAGCCCCGGCAGCTGGTAAACCTGTCGCCCAAACATATTCCTGCCCAGGGTCGGAGGAAGCGGCTCATATCCCACCTTCAAAACAAACAGACAGTCTGCAGCAGTCTGCCCATTGGCCGTAACAAAGCCTGGTGATTTTCTGGTGCCTCTTCCGGCCCGGGACCGTCAATGCCCTGCTGCTAATTGAAGGGCTCAGAAGCCAAAGACGCTATATTTAGTGGTGGACCCAAATGCCTCCACAGTCTGCCAGTGGGAGGGATTCAACTCAGCCCAGGGGTTAACCCCTTGTCAGCGAGACACGGGGAGACCGCAAACCCCGGTGGCTGCCCTTTAGAATGGCACAGGAGAGTCACAAATACATTCAATTCTTTTCCCCCCAAAGAAAATTAAGGACCAAGCCTGAATTAAATCATCTCCTATCTCTGGACAATACCCTTCCCCAACATCCCCCTCCCTGGCCCGCTTCCTCCAGCGCACAGCATATCACCCTCGTTCAATCCAAATTCCCAGAGTAGGTGGCAAGTCCCTCCGGCCAGGGACCCGGTATCTGTCAAGAGCCCTGCTCACATCTGGAGCTCTCACTTATCATCCTCGGTATCCAAACACTCCAGACACCGGATTAGATACAAAGCTGCTGCGCGTGGGGCGCCTGCCAGACAGAGCCAGAGCTGGTGCATGACCCTGACAAGCGTGGGTCATTCCCAGCTGCTCCTTCCGGTTACAAATGGGTTTTGCTTTACAACGATTTCAAGGGGTTTCTCCACTGACACTTGCACGCCCTGCAGATCTAGAGTAAGATGCCTCCATCATGCCACTGTCTGGGAGTACAGGGGACCGCCCTGGAGACTCAAGGGTTAAATGCTCTCCTGCCGCTGGAACTTCGCCTCTTTCCAGCCAATGATGGCACAAGCGGGCTCCTACACTGGGCTGAGACCTGACAGCCAGCCAGCGACACCAGGTGAAGCAGAAGGGAGCTGGGCAGTTCTACGGCGCACAGGACTGGAGGAAAGAGCGGCAGAAAGAGAGCCAGCCACTCTGGGTGTCAGACCGGTCAGGCTCCCCCAAGGCAGATGCCCATGGACCCAATGAAATTCGCTATGTGGCTGGTGCTGGTGACCTTGTTGTCACAGTCTGCCCAGGAGGCTCAATGCAGCAGGCGAGGGAGACGTAGCCTTCTGGAGCTGGGTCTCACTCTGTGGTGTTACCGGCAGAGACTGCGGACCCCGCTGTTCGCTCTCAACCTGTACGGGTGCTACTGTGGAACCGGGGGCTCCGGGACACCCCTAGACGCAGTGGACCAGTGTTGCTTCCTCCATGACTGCTGCTACCGCCACGCCAGGGTCTCCTTAGAGTGCCGGGGGAGAGTGAAGTGGCAGCCCTATGAGTTTGCGTGTAGCCAATCGGGGACAGAGTGCCGCTCTCAGAGCGTCTGCGGCAGGATGGCCTGTGAGTGCGACAGAGAGTTTGCAGAGTGTCTGACGGCCGCAAAACCCAGGAAGAGGCATTTCTTCTACAACAGGAGAGAGCTCTGTGCTGGTCCCAAGGGCTCCTGCCCGGCCACCTTCCCCAACAAGGCCAAAATCCTGCACTGGAGAAAGACGCCTTCCCCGCCTCCTCCTGGCGCTGGCTCTCCGAGCAAGGGCTCTGCGTTGGGAGCCAGGGACGGAAACCCCGCCCTGTGACTGAGTGGATTCTGCTTCATGGGGATTCGCTGAGCTCTCCTAGTCCCCTGGATTTCTGTGCCTCTCTAGGAGTAAATTGTTTCAACAACTGCTGGGTGCTCTCTCTGTGGTCTGAGCAAACTGGGGTACATGGGGGAGGGGGGCAGGATAGAGTCGGAGTGGCTTCAAAGGGGGGGGGGGGAAGGTGTATGGGGGGCACTTACGGACTCTGCCTGGGATCGGTGGTTCTAGTATTATCAAGGCTCTGGATGGGAGGCAGCTGAGGGGAACTAAGTCCTGGGTCCGCATAATTTCTGTAGCAGCCCAAGCCCCCAAGCTGTGCTAGGCGCTGCACAGACACCCCGGGGGGGCTGGGAGAGCAGAGAACGGGGGTGACTCCCTGGGCTGGGAGAGGGCACCGGAGAGCCACCGTCGCTCCCCGCCACCTGCCGGCTTGGACTTTGAACCCCCCGAGCTGGGCTGAGGCGTCGCCGCCCCGCGAGATGAGGGAGGGGCCGCAGCGCCGCTCTGGGGCACCGGCCGGGGGAGCAGCAGAGCAGAGACCGGCGGGGACCGGCCCCGGGCAGCTCGGAGCGCGAGGGAGGGGCCCGACACGGGGCAGCTCCGGGGGGAGGGGGGGCAGGGTCACG